>NW_024533235.1:0-50829 GCF_016097555.1 Gigantopelta aegis
AACCCGCTCTGGTCAAAACGACATCGCGCACTCTTTCACCAGACGTTAGATACTTCATTATAATAATAAAGTTATATAATATTTGAGGGAGTACTTCCTAATTAACTCTAAGTATGTAGCTAGTATTATTACTCTTGGTTAACTGATGAATCTCTGCCATAACAAGACCGACAAATAAAAGGCATAATTATGTCTTTGGATTAAATATAAGTCTAAGTATTACCTGTCTGATAGTTCTCAGGAGGTAGTCTTCTTCAATATGACCAGGTAAAGGTCCTTCATTATTATATCCTATTGGTGTTGAGGTGATATCAATATTGGCTTTACTTCATGGGTACTGGTTAAGAGATGTTGATTCCTCCATGTGATCTCTTATCATTGGACATTTGGTTTGGTAGGTCTTGATTTCTTGTTAGTTTTACGTGAGAATAGTATGTGGTATGCTATCATCTTGTACATTCATGTGTATAGGAGGTGTATAGATTACTCTTGTACATTCCTGGTATTTTATAGTAACAGCGTAGTTCTTTACTGGCTCTATATCATCATAAGATGGAGGATGTTGTTCTGTTTTTGTTAGAAATGAATGATTTTCAGATATACTACTTGATCATTAGGCATGGGAGAATGTGACGGTTACTTTTTTAGAAAGTGTGAAGATCTTGATAAACAATCACTGTTTTTTTCTACGACAATAAATAAAAAAAATTATTATATAATCTTAATATTGTACTCCAATAAAAACGGAATTCTTGCCACCATGTAGACATCGGAAAAAGATGCTCAAATGTCATCTGTTAGTTCAGGAGTTGATCTATGTTATACCAATTAAGAAAATTGGGCTGTTTTTGGTGTAACTACATGACTGTGATGATGTCTCATGAAATGACACTAGTGAATCATCATATGGATGATATTATCTAAATAATAGATTCACAGTACCATTATTAACCCTATGACATAGTGATGTCATCATCATAGTACAAGTTATGCATTACTAATTATACAGTTTACTAATGACATAATAATGACATATAATGGACATAATAATGTCAATAGTACACTGTACAAATTAATTATATGATACTATAAACCAACTAGTTTTGTAGCTTTACATTTGTTGATATACTATGGAATCCAAAAATTTATATAAAGTATTAGGTATATATATATCAATTGGTGTTGAAATAGAAATACATACCACCAAATTATATAGTAAATAGCTCAAATGATTCCATAGTAATCAATTGCTATAAAACTACAAACAAATTAAATTTGTAAAGTGTATCATATAACAACTACTAACTGTCACTATCAGTACTTGATAATTCTTTTCTGTCAAGATTTTATGTTTTTTTGTCTTAATATTATTAACAGATACATGAAATATAATCAGTAATTTATACACTTACTATTGTCTTATAATAACCTCCAATTATTACAACTATAATAATAATAATAACAATAATAAGAAACAATGATAGAATCGCAGTAGCCAATAATTATAACTAAAATAAATAATAAAAATATAAAACAAATGTTTGTCTTACTGGGAAAAGACTCAGTGATTATTATTCTAGGAGTATGATGTCACTGTTATAACTATATATCAGTAAAACAATGAACATATCTGTGTATATAATAAACTTACTTGTAGTAGTCAGTAATAAATCACTTAAATTCCTCCTAGCTAGTATCAACATTAACTTATTAGCTTAAACAAGTTCTCTTATAGAGGTTGGAACAGTTAGTAATTTTGCTTTTTTGTGCCATCTACATTTTCATGAATTTTTCAGACATAATAATTTATTCACTTGTATATAACATCACTGATTGTTTTTAGAGTAGAAATTACAGTATGAATATCCTACATAGCCGCATGAATGTGTGACATACACAATTTAATTGTCACATTAAAAATATCCTAATTTGTAGTTAAGTTCAAATGAAACTGAGATTCTAGTTTTCTATTGTGTGACATTATATCAGGAACAAACAAAATAACAAATAATGTTGTTAAATAAAAATAAAAAATAAAAACTTATAAGAATCCTTTAGAAGTTCTACTAAGCATACTATATATCTATATATGTAACACAGATGGTATCGTTCCATCAAGTAACAGACATCATCACAAGTGCTAGTAAACAGTAGCAATGATAACTATAAACAATTTAAAGAGGAATACATTATTAATATTAATTAATAAAAATCTTACTAGAAAAAGATTTGGTTGTTGTTACTGATTTGCCAGTAAATGTAGGAGTGGTGTCATAGTTTGTGACATTGTAACTATAATAGCTATGAGTCAACATAATAACTTTGTTATGAACTTACTGTAGTAGTTGGTAATATATCAGTTATTAAAATATCTCTTAATATTATAGCTGGTAATATTGATGTTAGTGGTAATATCATTCTCCACATCATATACATAGACTATATAATTACCAGCTGGAAGATTATCGATACAAACCTTGTACAGTAAGATCACTTGGACTGTTTTTAACAAATGTTTTGTTCATTGAAGTATTCCAATCACACTAATATAACATGACTTAGTAGACGGAGCAGGTGAAAATACACATAGCATACATATAGAATTACCATGTACCATGAAAGTAGCAATTATAAACATCATATGTACCTATATCATATAATAATATCAATATACTACATAATATCACTATCTTCTTACTTAAAGAACGTATCAATGGATCCACTGTTGTCCAGCATTATTACTAAAGATAATAGAGAGAGTACAGAATTGATGTTTAGGAGCTGACAATTGTTGATTATCTGTTATGTTCTTAAGTTGACTTGAATATGCTACCAGATATATTTATAAATATAACTACATCATTACATTGTACAGTGACTGTAGCATTCTCTGGAGCTTCAGATGAACATTCCAGATAATCTACAGTAACTATGATAATCATATAGAAACCACTATTGGATAGACTCACTGGTATATTAAACATCAAATTGACTTCATTATTTATATAGGACAAAATAATAAATGTAGTATTTTCTTTAGCAGATCTTGGAGCTAAAATGACATCATAAATAAAACACACATATTAGTTATTTTAACTAACCTCTTTGAAAAAGAGAAGGTACTATTGTTATGTTCTCCTTCACCCAGTTCATTTATAACATATATGGTATATGTATATCGATGCGAAATAATTCCTGATTTTCATACTTGTATTCATTTCCATTAATAGATACATTTGTAATAAACATCTTGTTGACATCATCATAATCAGTAGTATAGATAGTAAGATATCTGGACTCTACTGTCTACATTAGGACGATCCCAACTGATAGTAATAGTAGTACAGTTGTCAAGTGACGAAGAGATATTGAGAACAGAAGTAAGAAAACCTGCTCATACAAGAGATAATACACACACACACATAACATGTGATATATAAACTTACCAAATGGAAATACATTGATAGTATGATCAAAACTGTCCAGCTGGATACTAAGAGTTACCTCAACAGATATGTCCTCAAGGTAACAGGTGATGATATATTAACTATTATCAGTTGATTATTAACTAAAGACAATGTCACATTATGAGATAATGTTTGTTGTAGGACATCATTAGAGTCCTTGATATTTACTGTAAACATTAGTAGGATACTCACCAATACATAGACCACTGACCTAAACAAACAGGAAACATAAATTATTACAACTATATAAAACTGACTATACTAATGAAACCTAACAATATAATCTGATATGAATTGGTATATCTTAATATTATAATAATAATAATTCTACATTATTGTATAGTCAGATACATTGGTTATATTGATAGTACTACTATACTATCAAGAACACTTGTTGGCTACTAACTAACATTAATAAACACTTGAAATATAACATTTCTTCATCTACTGTTGCTATAACTGATACTGAAAAGTTTGATGAGAACTAAAAACTAACAATATAATAGAAATGTAACATCACTGTATAACATAATATGTTACCTCTAGCAATATAGTACATGACATTATTACTATCTCCTATACCAGCTCCATTAATACCAGAGACATATACAGTACTTACATTACATGGATCATCATTACTAGATGTCAGGATGTACTCAGTAGTATTAACTCTGTCTATAAGTGTTCCTTGATTATCATTGATGTTATATCCAGTGATAGGTACATTATCCAATGTATATGGTGCAGACCACATCAGTAATAACTGGATCCATTGAGAACTGTAGCAGTTAGATGTTTAACAGGAGCTAGTAAACCTATATCATATATATCATAGTATATGACATTCTATAACATTAGCTTACCTTGTATTCTTAATACAGCAATGTCACTGTTTATATGTACTGTGAAACAATAGCTCTACATGAATATTAGAATTGTTATTATCTTCTAATGTTCAGCTAATAACACTCTCTCCATTTATTGTCACTGAGAGTTTCTGTAGATTGTTCTTGAAATCCTTTGTTTTCTATAATCTCAAGAGATGCCACCTATTATTAACTTCAAAATACAATTAAAGAACATCAGCTTCACAGGTAAAAGAAACTGTTGAGTTGAGAATGGTATTGACTGACTGAGGATGAACTAGAATCTCTATATAACAATAATATTATTATATATAATAGTAATAATGATGTTAACTCACCAACTGTTTGGGACAAAGGTACTACAATATCTATCACAATCAATATTAAGTATAAGATAGACATCTTTGATACAGTACAGACTGAAAATTCTACCATTCACTTGTAAAAGAAGGAAACATACCATAAGATTGAGAAATACAATAATATGGGTGGAGTCGACTATCCAAAGGACTTGTGTATCCTCAAGTTGTGTAAGTAATATACATATTATTGTCAATGTTCTAAAGTCATAGATATAAGTTAATTATTAACGTTATTCAAGATAAATATGAGGCAATTTGGATTATAGTATTGTTAAAATAATTAGATCATTTTAATTGATTGATGAATATTCAATATTAATTATTGGCCCTACAAAATACATTGAAGTGTATATACGAATTCAGTTCTGGCCAAGTATCTTATTTGTCAAACAATAAAATAAAATCATTAATGCTAGCACCTTAGGTCATATAACATATTATTGGTATAATCGTAGGGCTTAAAATATCAGGAAACCCAATGAATGTAAAGGACAACCAAAAACATTGACCACATGCTTGCAAATACCTCTCAAAGTTGTTTATATAGAATATCGTTTGTTGGTCCACATTTGTCACTCAGTATCCTGACACCTGGCAAACTCTGGATCCAAGTCTCCTTGATTAGTAGTGCATGTATTAATATACAAATACTCAGTGAACACGTTTGTTGTCTATAGTGTCAATATAATTAACAGTAAATGTTTAGTTTTATATGATACTTTGTCATGTCTTGTTTGATGTAATTAATACATACATTAAACATACTTCTAATACTCCTATGCCTTGATCTAAATGACAGACCTCCATCAAACAATATTAACAAGTTAGATTATATGACCTGATTTGTAATATGGGACCACTTCCAGTAAAACATGAACAAAACAATACATATGATGTGATTTATGAAAAAGGAACACTGTTAAATCATTTCTAAAACAGGTTATTTATTTATGAAAAATCTTTATTACATTAAATAACAGATGGATTATATCTATGCTCATTTACATTACATATAAAACAAATAGACACTAGTAAAGTAAGAGTACTAGTAAACATCATATACTGTTTTCATTACTATATGTACTGGTTGACTAGATTGTATGATTGATAACTTGACATTATGTAGAGTTAATTATCAAACTATGAAGATTCAATTAATGTCTTATTAGTTAATACAAAAGAATTTTTATGGATTCTAGCTTATGTGTGATGGGTGTCCTATGGAATGATATAATCCATAGTTGTGAAGGTCAAATTAAGCTTTATATTGAAGGCAACAAAAGTCCTTTTAACTCAATCATATTAAATTATAGCATATTGAATTCACATTGTTTTAAATCTATTGTTACAGTCAGGATCCCCATTAACTTAAAATTGAAATCATTATAGCAGTCCCTGTCAGACCTTCACATTATACTTATAGATATATTGCTTAACTTGACACATGATTAAAATACTACACACGCACATTATAATATATAATATATTATATATATGATACTGCAGGTAATATAAGCAGGAATAACACATTTGGGATCACTGAGAATAGATCTTAACTTTTTACTCTAATAGCTATAGAGCTGTATGTAATACTTATGATTTTAAAATACAGACAATTAACAAGTATACTAGAAATATGTTGATACACAGGTTTGTCTAGTGCCTGACTTAGTCTTTGATCTTATTCACCTTCACAATGCTCTTTTATTACGTCTCTGCTTTCCTTTCTTCAGGTTCGTTTAATCGACTCCACCCAACATACATTTCCATTATGTATTTCCTTCTGTTTGAAATGGACTAGTAGAATTTTCTCTCTACAAAGATGTCTACCTTATACTTAATACTGATTGTGATAAATATATGTATTAACTCTTGTCCAAACAGTTGGTAAGTAAACATCATTATTACTATTATATATAATAATATTACTGTTATATAGAGAGATGTAGTTCATCCTCAATCAATCAATACCATTCTCAACTCAACAGTTTCTTTTACTTGTGAAGCTGATGTTTCTTTAATTGTTTTTGAAGTTAATAATGAGCTAGCATCTCTTAAGATTATAGAAAGCAAGGTTTCAACAAACAGTCTACAGAGACTCTCAGTGACAATAAGTGGAGAAGAGAGTTAATAGTTGAAGCATTAGAAGATAACAATAATACTAATATATCATGTAGAGCTATTGGCTCAGAGATAGCATACAGTGACATTGCTGTATTAAGAATACAAGGTGAGCTAATATTATAGATGTCATATTATATATTGATGTAGGTTTACTAGCTCCTGCTAAAGATCTAACTGCTACAGTTCTCAATGGATCTAGTGTCTTACTGATGTGATCTGCACCATATACATTGGATAATGTACCCATCACTGGATATAACATCAATGATGATCAAGGAACAACTTATAGGCTCAGTTAATACTACTGAGTACATCCTGACATCTAGTAATGATGATCCATGTAATGTAACTACTGTATATGTCTCTGGTATTAATGGAGCTGGTATAGGAAATAGTAATAATGTCATGTACTATATTGCTAGAGGTATAGAGGTGCCTTTTAGAAAAATAAATCAGTTTATATTTTAGCTCCCAAGAGTGGCTATAAACACTTATTAATATCAATAGAAACAACAGTTTATGATACAACAATATCAATGCAAGTATTTATTGATGTAAGTATAAAGATATCATAACAATGAAAATAAACTGAATATTATTATAATATATACAGGTGAGTCATCTTTGTCCTGGAGAGTATCCTACTAGTGTAGATATTATAATAAATAATTCTACTGGTCATATAGTACATAGTCTCACTGATGGTACATTGTCTCTTATTACTGGACACCAATTTGTTGTCAATGAGTATATTATATTGTCTAGTAAAGTTAATATACCTATCTCAACTGAGGTACATTCAGTAATCTTGATGGAGAATTAATGTGTTAACAGATGTGGAGTTCAGTAAGTCTATATATTATCTCCTGTTTATTAATTGTTTGTTTTATTATAGTAACTTCAGTTAATATCAGTGTTAATAATAACAGTATTTGTATCCAATGTTATTATATTAATAATACTACTAAATTAGGATGTCAACTGGATCTAGTCAATGATAGTAAAGTACTTTATAGTGTCCAATTATTAAAGAATTCAACTACTAACAAAGCTAATGATTGCATAGTAATATATCAAGTGGTTACTATGACGTCTATACATATGATATTAATGAGAATAGTACAATAAATACTGTTCCTATTGATATCATATATCAAGTATTTGTACCTACTGAGTTGATACTACCATCAACATCAACAACAACACACAATAGCTACCTTCATGTAAGTATTATCTAGTGTCACTGATAACTATAATATATTTCATTTTAGTTCAGTCTAATCTTAGTTCTACTAAGACTCTTATCATTATTATATCTACCACTATATCAGTTATAATAGTTGTGACAATAATTGTGGCTATAATTGTTATTATTATTATTACTGCTGTCAAGAGATCTCAACAAAGTATATATATATTCTCTTTATGTACAATATAATGTTATTATATTATTAGGTCACAATATAACTGATAATGATGTTAAACACACAAAAGAATGAAGCTTATGATATTATTGGACAGTTTAAAATGAAAATAGTTCGTAATGTATCATATGAAGATGTTCCAGCTCCTGCTATTAGAGCACCTGATTATGTTAATGTTAGAAACAATAATGATAGATTTGATTTCATTAACTCAGTCTATCATTTAAAAATGACATAAATATATTTTCTATACTCACAATATATAAATATTATTTGATACTCTAATAATTGTTTAATTAATATAGAGAACTGATATTGCAAATAATAAAAGTTAAAAGGCTCAATCTCTCTCTCTCTTAAGTCAATGGTCTACAAATTAAGATAATAGTGTTAACATTGTGTTTCAATTACAAGAACATGTTGTGTGTACTCTAATGAAAAGTCATTTTTTTTGTCAAAGTTTGTTTAGTAGAGGTAACTCCCTCAAGTTCATTGATCTTTGTCCTTAAAAATAGTTTATATATGTAATGAAATAAAATTGAATATAATGATCATTTGACACACAAAGTATTAATTAACTATCTTGGTAATTGATGATCTCTCATAACAAGACCTACAATAAAGTCATATTATGTAATATATTATAAGAGTACTTACTGTCATGATAGTTCTCAGGAGAGTCTTCTTCAATATGACAGGTAATGGTCCTTCATTATGATATCCTATCTGGTGTTGAGATGATACCAATATTGGCTCTACTTTACTGGTATTGGTAAGAAAAGGAGATGTTAGTCCTCCAGTGATCTCTTTATCGTTGGACGTTGTTTGGTAGTATCTGATGTCTTGTTAGTTTTAGCTGTATAGGAGGTGGTATATCACCATCTTGTACATTAGCTGATATAGGAGGTGGTATATCGTCATCTTATACATTAGCTGGTATAGGAGGTGGTATATCATCATCTTGTACATTAGCTGGTATTATAGTACATTAGTACTAGGTATTGATGGCTCTATATCATCATAAGATGGAGGATCTTGTTCTGTTTTTGGTGGAAAATGAACTATATCAGCATATACTACTTTGCCACTAGATGAGGGAGGAGCTTGAGGTCACTTTTAGAAAAGTTCTGAAGATCTTGATTAAAAAACTCGCACCTTTTTCTGTTCAAATTATAATGATGTATACTAAAGGTATATTTATATATATCAAAATTACCTCATCATAATAATGAGTCATATCTCTCTCAAAGATGTTGTAGATTTAAACGTTAACACTCTATAACTGCTAATAGAGCACACAATTATGTTAATTTTAGAAACAATATTGAAAGGACTTAATTTCAATAATCAGTCTACCATTTCAAAATATCATAAATATATTCTGTACTCAGAATTTATAAATATTATTTGATATTCAATAATTGTTCAATTAATATAGAGAGATGATTTTGCAAATAAGAAAAGTTAAAAGGTTTAATCTCTCTCTCTAAGTCAATGGTCTTACAAATAAGATAATAGTAAATAATAAGATAATAGTTAAAGTGTAAGATGTAGATTGTGTTTCAATTATTAGAAACATGTACATGTTATGTGTATTCATATTATTAAAAAATATATTTTTGTCAAAATTCATTTAATAGAGGTAATTCCCAGTTCAGTTTCCATTTTTTTTCTTTAAAATTTTTTTATGCAATTAAATGAAATTTTATACATAATGATCATTTGACACACAAAGTATTAATTAACTAAAAAGTGTCTTGGTAAGTAAAGATCTCTCAAACACAGATCTATTATATGATAATAAAGTTATATAATATATTGAGAGAGTACTTGACTATAAATAAGCAATAATGATATTATTTTCTCTTGGTAACTGATGATCTCTCATAATAAGACCTACAATAAAGTTATATTATGTAATATATTATAAGAGTACCTTACTGTCATGATAGTTCTCAGGAGAGTTTTCTTATATGACCAGGTAATGATCCTTCATTATTATGATATCCTATCTGGTGTGAGGTGATATCAATATTGGCTCTCCTTCACTGGTACTGGTAAGAGAAGATGTTAGTTCTCCAGTGATCTCTTTATCATTGGACGTTGTTTGGTAGTATCTGATGTCTTGTTAGTTTTAGCTGGTATAGGAGGTGAATCAATTGATATATCATCATCATCCATAGTGGTACTATAAGATTCTAGTAGATGACGAGTGTCCTCATAATTATCTCTGGTATAATAACATGAAGTAATTTTGTGTACATAAAATTATTTATTGTACCCTGACCTTGTTGTTCTTCCATCATTTTCAACAACACGTTCAACTATAGTTAAAATGTTAGCACTTTATATATAATACTTTTACATAATACACTTTACCTTGTTGTGTGTTTTCTATAAAACATATAATTGTAATAATGAGTACTACAATAACACAAGACACTACTAGTAATATAACAATAATAATGACAACTAAAACATCATCTAAGAGAAAAAAAGTAATGATATCATTTAATTAAATATAATATTAACAAACCACTTAATTTGTCTTTATTCTCTCCTCCTCCTTTATGTTGATTAACTAATAAAGATCTTTATAATAAATAACAAAGTGATCAATGTGACATTACTTGATGGTATAAAGATGACTTCACTCCAAGCAGGTCTTGGAGCTTTATTACCATATTTTATCAATATCATATACACTGATATTAGTATTATTAAAATCCAGAGGGAAACATATAGACATTGAGTCAATGTATTATTGAAATAGAAAGTATAGTTGTAGATAGATCCATTAATTGGATGTTCAAACTCAAACTCTAATCCCAAAGCTGAGTTATTTTGAATGATAGTAACTTCAATACACACTCTACTAGTATTATCAATTTGACAGATGGTCACATCTTGTATACTGTGAGTAGCTATAGTAATATATTAAATATATGAGGTCAATTAGGGTTAGTAAAGGGATTTCCCCACATATATATTAACAAAGTCATTCACATGATTGATTACTCACTTACAAATGTTCTTTTAATAGTGTCTCTTCCAACAATATTAGAAAAAATGAACTGAAGAGAACAGAACTGGTACTTCTTTATCTTATAATATTATGATGATGTCCTCCAAATTCAATATGTTCTCTCCTCATTTTATGACTAGATAGTTTGTACTTAGTAACATGTTCGATCTATCTGACCACACTCCTTATAATCTTCAAATCAGTTGGAGTACAGGTTCAGACCACATAACTGTAACTATAAGTTTAATATAAACAATTAATATATATAATTATGATCAACTGACCTCAGCGTGAACATGTATACAAACATGTTTATCATTAACATTCTCTTACATGTACATTAGAATTAATAAATACTGGTTCTATTAGAGGAGATAATAGTTAGTGATCATTATAATATAAATATCCATTACTACTTGGGAATAAGATAGATAGTATAGTTTGATGACATACATATTTCCAGCACCATTTACTGGTAATATGTTAATGATATATGACTCATTTAGATATGGAGCAGGCACTGATATTATAGAGCAGGTATCATTAGTAGTAATAGTATATACCATATTGTTGTATACAGAGAGAGTGATTACAAAATACATTGGTACATTATCCAGTGAAAATGGTTGGTGAAAAAGAGTTCAAAGGTGTCTGGAGTCAAGTAGTAATGATGTTTGTTAGCACCCACTTCATGAAGAATACCCTTGATAAACGGAGTGATCATATGATAGAATGTGTTAGCAAGTCAGAGACATTATGTAAAGACAGAAATCCATAATAGACAGGTAATATTATGTACTTAGTGCTGTCAAATATAATTTATTTAACATCGACCTTGTCTCACCTGAATTGTATCTTCAACATAACTATGACACCATCTATGTCTTTCCATTAACAGCTCTTACACTGGATATATTAGTGTTATTGTCATCTTGTAATGCTTTAGCTGTTAATACTCTTCTAACTTTACCCATTACCAAGAGTAACTTGAAAAATGCTGACTAAATCCTCTGTTAACAATGTCTGAAAGTAGCTGCTGAGGTATCATTAACTCTAAAGATAATATCATCAGCAACAGCTTCACAAGTAAAATTAACTGTTGAGTTGAGTGTGGTATTGACTGACTGAGGATTACGTGTGATCTCTATATAAAAATATGATGATATACACAAATGTCTTTTAACTATAAACATGAGGGCATTAAAAGCAGATATTAGAAATAAAGTTCTCAAAGAGTTTTATTGCTAATATGTAAATTAATTGATGTTATTGTTAAGGATAACTTGAAGGACAAGAATAAATCTGCCTCCATTACTTATTTAGTTTGTCAGTAATAAAATCTGACCTTCCAATGTTGATATATTTGATATGTATCAGTTCCTCTTGAGAGTATTCTAAATATAGTAACACACTCCTAAGACTTATAGTCAGGCACTTTTTTAGTCAATTAAATTGACAACATTATACTTCTTTCTATCTTTATACTACATATATTTTGGTAATAGAACTTACCAACTGTATGAACAATAGCTGGGACAATAAATAATGTCATCACTGTAAGGATCTCCATATTGACTATAAGAACATATAAAATAAACACATTATATATATCACTGTTTGAAAACACACATACACACACACACGCTATCTAAAACACACTGACTAACCTACCATGATGTCAGAGACGATGGTTTGAAGTTGTATATTGAGGCTAAAAAGAGAACTTCGCTTAACAAAAATTAATAATACTATAATAATTAATAACTTATTCATTGTGGGGGGCGTAGAGACTCTACTAGTTGTTAGCACTTATGAAGATATTCTACTTCAAATGATTGATGTATGTAGCTTGTTGATCCATTTTTGTGTTAAATGTTTATTTATATATTTATTGAATATATATCCTTTGTGTGTAGTATTGAGATGTCTCTATCTTGCCATTGATACTAATTCTGATAATATCTACTTCATCAGTTCTTGTTCATACAGCTAGTCTAAGTATCAAAAATTATTATAATCACTATTAACATATTGTTACACAGATATTACAGTTCATCCTCAGTCAGTGAACTACTCTCAACTCAACAGCTTTAATTTTACTTGTGAAGCTATTGCTGATACTATTATCTTTCGAGTTAATAATGTCTCGGCAGCTAATGTAAAAGTTGTTAACAAAGGATATACTCAACAACCACAAGACCCTCTCAGTGATGGGGGTATAAAGAGAAGAGTGTTATTAGCTAAAGCACTAGTTGACAACAAGAATACTAATATATCATGTAAAGCTATTAATTCAGAAAATGTATTCAGTGATATTGCTGTATTAAGAATACAAGGTGAGCTAATGTTATAGATGTCATATTATTATGATATATTGATGTAGGTTTACTAGCTCCTGTTAAAGATCTAACTGCTATACAGTTCTCATGGATCTAGTGTGTTACTGATGTGGTCTGCACCATATACATTGGATAATGTACCTATCACTGGATATAACATCAATGATGATCAAGGAACACTTATAGACAGAGTTAATACTACTGAGTACATCGTAACATCTAGTAATGATGATCCATAGTAATGTAACTACTGTATATGTCTCTGGTATTAATGGAGCTGGTATAGGAGACAATAATCTTATTATGTACTATATTGCTAGAGGTAACACATTTCAATATTTAGTGATAGTATAAATTGTTTATCATTGATTTCTTCTTTTTCTTTCAGTTCCTCAAAACTGTTCAAGTATCAGTTGTTCCAAATGTAGAGGGAAATATTAGTTTATTCAATGTGTTTATCAATGTCAGTTTAATAGTATAATATGTATATTATAACGAATAGATCCATAGATATTATAATGTACTTCATTTGTTTAATTAATATATCAGATTGTCTTCTCATACACTAGGTCAGTGGTCTATGTATTGGTGAGTATCCTACTAATGTTATAGTAAATATCAAGGACTCTAATGATGTTCTACAACAAACATTATCTTCGTGATGTGATACTGTCTTTAGTTTAATAATCAACTGATAATAGTTAATATATCATCACCTGTTAACATGAGGACATATCTGGTTTGAAGTAACTCTTAGTAATCCAGCTGGACAGTTTGATCATACTATCAAAGGTATTTCCATTTGGTAAGTTATATATCACATGTTATGTTGTGTGTGTGTATTATCTCTTGTATGAGACAGGTTTTCTTACTTCTGTTCTCAATATCTCTTCATCACTTGACAACTGTACTACATTACTATCAGTTGGGATCCTCCTAAGGTAGACAGTAGAGTCCAGATATTTTACTATATACTACTGGATATATGATGATGTCAACAAGATGTTATTACAAAATGTATCTATTAATAGAAATGAATACAAGTATGAAGATGAGGAATTATTTCATCATCGATATACATATACCATATATGGTATAAATGAACTGGGTGAAGGAGAACATAACAATAGTACCTTCTCTTTTCAAAGAGGTTAGTTAAAATAACTTAATATGTGTGTTTATTTTATTATGTCATTTTAGCTCCAAGATCTGCTAAAGAAAATACTATATTTACTATTCTGTCCTGTATAAATAATGAAGTCAACTTGATGTTTAATATACCAGTGATTCTATCCAATAGTGGTTACTATATGATTATCATAGTTACTGTAGATTATTCTGGAATGTTCATCTGAAGCTCCAGAAAATGCTACAGTCACTGTACAATGTGATGATGTAGTTATATTTAATAAAATATATCTGATAGAATTTTTCAAGTCAACTTATGAACATAACAGATAATCAACCTCTGCCAGCCCCTCAAAAATCAACTCTGTAGTTTGTCTATTATCTTCAGTAATAATGCTGGACACAGTGATCCATTGATGTTTGATTTAAGTAAGAGATACTAAACATACAAAGACTAATATCTCATTTCTATATTGTAGATATCTCCAATATTAGAGATGCCACTCCCACTATTTCAATCCATTCCACACTACACTACTGGTCATACCATCCTCCACTAATGGATTATCAAAACATGAATCTTTAAGTTCTGCTAGTATGATAACAATTATAATTAAATATTTATATGCATAACTTCTCTTTCTCTAGTTATAACTATATTACCCATTATGATCATCATTAGTATCTTAATAATACTAATTATCTCCAGTGTTTGTGTGGGGTGTTTTTTATATAAAGCAGATACAAAGTATATAATAAATTTATACAAGTAATATAATATAATTATATTATATTATAGAGTGTAATAGTATTGATGATGATATAACTATACAACATAATATATCATATGAAGATACTAAACAATATCAGATAAAATTAACACGGAATACATCTTATGAACTTGTTACAATAACACCTGATTATGTGATATCATTTGAAGATAATTATTATTGTAATAGATTCATTTGATAATATACCAAATACATGGATTTGTTTAAAAGATTATAATAAAACTATTACTAAATTATAAAGTGACAGTTTTTTACATCTTCAGTCAGTGATAATAAAGTATTATAATCTAACATGTGACTATTTATAAACTATATGATATTGTATTTTCATCATCTACTGTGATATTATATATCATAGTAGATGATGATATATATCAGTATTTTGTCTATTTTTATAAGATAATGTACTACACAAGTAACACAACATATGTAATACTATCAATATTGATACTACAATAATCATGGAAGAAGAAAACTATTTACATTAATATTTGCTATAAATTGAACTCCATCAATTTTTCTTTCACTTTATATAAGCATTGAATATTATTGAGATGGATGTTAAAGATGATATTATTAACGATAATAGTAATATTAATGATAATAGTAATAGTAATGATAATAATGATAGTGGGTAATAATAATAATAATAATAATAATAATAATAATAATAATGAATTTACTTATTATTTAATTGTGATTATAACATTTATGTCTAACCAAACTTCACTGACATTGTGATCCTCTTAACTGAAGAGAAAGGAACTGACTTTTCTCTATGTACATAATACATGACACCTGATCAATGGTCATAATTCATTGACTTGACATTCAGTTTTACACATACATATAGACTAGTTTTATTCACATTAGATTAATTGACATTGGTTCTAAGGAAACAATAGTTTAGTGATCACGATATCTACTTACCACTTGAAATGGTTACTGACAATAAAGTTTAAAGTGTCCAGAAACAGTAAGTATATAAGTAAGTTTTAATAGTTACTTTAATTTTATAGTCCAGAATAAAAGGAAGTAATTATCTAATAAGTTATTTTTGTAAAGAAATAGTAGGGTAACATTTGAAAAGAGGACATTCAAAGAGACAATTGAATGAAGCATTCTTTTGTTAACTGAACATAGTATTGTATATATCTATATTGTTAAATAAGAGTCATATCGAAATGTACTATTTATTCACAGTACATGTTTCATATACATCCTCTGGATTATCCTTTCTTTGAGATAAAATCATCACGTAATATGACAATTTAATTTATATGATTTTGTCCTTGTATAAAGTTCTTCCAAAGAAAACAGAAAAATTAATTCTATTGCTTTTGTTATTTCATGAGATATAAGGTGTTATTAACTCTCAGTTTTAAACATATGATAACAATTTTCACTTTCTATCATCATGTCTCTTATGTTATAAGACTGAATTAAAAGCAATGATATTTATTTGTAACAAATTTTATAGCTACTGTTATCTTGAACTATACTTCACCTGATTTAAGATTAAATTGAAGTGGAAAAAAAGTGACTAGTCATGAAATGAACTAAGAAATTAAATTAGTTCCATATAATAAAAGTAATAGAAATATATCAATAAAACTATATTATCATTTTTCACATCTGCTAGTCTGAAAACAGATGTTACATTAGATCACAACTCATCTATATTTTTGCTATAAATCATCTATTGATAAGAACAATACCAATTTTTAAGACACAAAATACCCTTGATCTGTTAATCTCTCAATAACAGATATATTTTGTCAGTATTTGTTGAATTCAAAAAGTTACATACTACTCCTCTAGTAGTACATATACTTCTACAAATAATCACTTAATAGAGACAGTCAAATATAAGGTATTAGCTACAACATAGAAAATACAATCATAACAGTTAGTCATGTTTTTTTTACTAATGTATTTAATAATGGTGTGATACTTGTATTCTACAGCTTTTTAATTTGTACTCTACATGTCTTATTCAATGTACCAACCCAATCATGAATTGTATTACATCTCAAATTAATACTCTTTATTAAAGTATTATTACTATATTAATGTTTAAATTATTAACAGCACTTTAAAATAAAGTACATTTACATTGTTCATTAACTATTTAATATAAATAATATGACATGTTATACTATGGTAAGTAATAGTATTATTATCTCTTGGTAACTAGGGATCTCTCATAATAATAAGACCTGTTATTAATAATAAAGTCATGTTATATAAGAGAGTACTTACTTCATAATAATTAGATTGGGTCTGAAAAAACCGTGTGTGGATATGGTATTTGATGATTCATCAACTGATGCTTCATTGATAAAGCATCATGGAAGTAGGTGGATTTAGAGTTTGAGATTTTTTTTTCTGTTTTTAGATTAGAAGAGACATCAGATGATGAAGACACATTATATCGATTGCCTTGAACAAACATTAGTAGAATATCAGATGATATAATAAAAATATATCACCATTTAGAATAACTAACTTTTGTTTAGTTTAGAATACATTTTATAAAATCATGTAATTATAACAATTAAAATCGTTGCTTATAATGATAATAAATAAAGAGATGAAACAACAACAACAAATGTAACTAAATAAGGAATTAAAATTAACATTAATATGATTGAAAAATAATTGTTTTACTTATGAAAGATGTTTGTTGCACTGCCAGGAGGTAATGAATGATGCAATTATTATAACTATGGGTAAGTAAACAAATTAATGAACATATTTCGTTATTAACTCACTTGTAGTAGTTGGTAATATATCAGTTATTATAATATCTCTTAATATTATAGCTGGTAATATTGATGTTAGTGGTATATCATTCTCCACATCATATACATAGACTGTATAATTACCAGCTGGGAGATTATCAATACAACCTTGTACAGAAACATCACTTGGACTGTTTTTAATAAATGTTTTGTTCATTGAGGTCACTCCAATCACACTAACATAACATGAATTAGCAGATGGAGCAGATGAAAATACACACTCCACACATATAGAATTACCAATTAGGTAAGCAGTAGCATTTATAACATCATATGTACCTATATCATATAATAATATCAATATATTACGTAATATCACTATCTCTTACTTAAAGTATGTATCAATGGATCACTGTGTCCAGCATTATTAATGAATGTAATAAAGAGGATACATTGATGATGTTGAGGGGACCAACAGATTATCTGTTATGTTCATAGGTTGACTTGAATATTCTATCAGATTATTTATTTAAATATAACTACATTATCACATTGTACAGTGACTGTAGCATTCTCTGGAGCTTCAGATAACACATTCCAGAATAAGCTACAATAACTATGATAATCATATAGTAACCACTATTGGATAGACTCACTGGTATATTAAACATCAAGTTGACTTCACTATTTATATAGGACAGAATAGTAAATATAGTATTTTCTTTAAGATTTTGGAACTAAATGACATCATAAAATAAACACACATATTAATTATTTTAACAAACCTCTTTGAAAAGAGAAGGTACTATTCTTATGTTCTCCTTCACCCAGTTCATTTATACCATATATGGTATATGTATATCGATGATGAAATAATTCCGTGATCTTCATACTTGTATCATTTCCATTAATAGATTCATTTTGTCAATAACATCTTGTTGACATCATCATATATCAGTAGTATTATAGTAAGAGATCTGGACTCTACTGTCTACATTAGGACGATCCCAACTGATAGTAATAGTAGTTACAGTTGTCAAAGTGATAAAGAGATATTGAGAACAGAATTTAAGTAAACCTGTCTCATACAAGAGATAATACACACACACAACATAACATGTGATATATAACTTACCAAATGGAAATACAATTGATAGTATGATCAAACTGTCCAGCTGGATTACTAAGCGTTACCTTCAAGAAGATATGTCCTCAAGTTAACAGGTGATGATATATTAACTATTATCAGTTGATTATTAACTAAGACAGTGTCACATCATGAGATAATGTTGTTGTAGAAGATCATTAGAGTCCTTGATATTTACTGTAACATCGTAGGATACTCACCAATACATAAACCACGACCTAGTGTATGAAATATAAAACAAGGCTTATTATAAATGAATTGACATAATAAGATAATTAATCACTATATAGTAGTATACACATATAACTAACATTTATTAATACTTGAAATAAAACATATTTTTACTACTGTTGGGATGATTGACATATATACTTGAGTAATTGGAACTAAAATAGAATGAAACATAATAATTGTATTTAAATGATTATACTTACCTCTAACAATATAGTAATGATATTATTACTATCTCCTATACCAGCTCCATTAATACCAGAGACATATACAGTAGTTACATTACATGGATCATCATTACTAGATGTCAGGATGTACTCAGTAGTATTAACTCTGTCTATAAGTGTTCCTTGATCATCATTGATGTTATATCCAGTGATAGGTACATTATCCAATGTATATGGTGCAGACCACATCAGTAAGACACTAGATCCCATTGAGAACTGTAGCAGTTAGATCTTTAACAGAGTTAGTAAACTACATTAATATATCATAATAATATGACATCTATAACATTAGCTCACCTTGTATTATCAATACAGCAATGTCACTATTTATATTCACAGGTGAACCATATGCTATACATGATATATTAGTATTGTATTATCTTTTAAGCCTTTAGCTAATAACACTTCTTCTCAGTTTACCACCATTAATAAGATATGCAGGTTGCTGAGTAAATCCCTTTATTTACAACATCTGATGTATCTGCTGAACTATCATTTACTTGAAAGTCAATCAGATCAGCAACACCTTCACATGTAAAACTAATGTTGAGTTAAGAGTGGTATTGACTGACTGAGGATGAACAGTAATCTCTGTATAAAATAGAATACAATCATGAGTAGTGAAGATATTGAAAGTATGTGTTATTAGTCTCATCCTCAGACATGTACAAGTAGGAAAAACTATTTGTAATGTTCCTCTATTGGTCTGAGTAGATACTTACCAGCTGAGTGGACAAAACTCGAACAATACATATCGTTCATCACAGTCATTAATGTAAGGTAGACATCATTGACTATGATATAGAAATGAGGCATGAAAGTTAAAACGAACATTGCAAATTTCTAGTATATAATAAAGTTGTTTTAATATAGATTGTGTATAGTTAGTAATATGATATGAAAGTCAGTCAGTTATGAATGCTTCATTGATGTCTGATATATGGTGAGATAGGTAGACATTCATTATTGATAATTTAAACCTATAATAACAAGTGCCTATGTATACTAGTATATAAACAATGAAAATAACAACATATGTTATTTGCTATTGTGAATAGCTGCTACTCATAAAAGAATCATGACAATAGAATACAATGTTACTATTCTTATCCTTTATACCTTGATACAATTTCTTTAATTCTTGATGACCCTATGTTACTATACTGTATTAATATTATAATATTATTAGTAATGTCCTGTGTGTTTTAATATAAATTGAATTGGAAAGTGAGAATCAATGGTTTGTAAGTCAGTTAGCTACTTACTGGTAAGAAGTGTGAATGATAACTGAAATCCTAACCTGAGCTCGTTATTATCAATGGCTTACCTTACTCTCCACCACATGTGGGGCGTTGGCTCTTTTTGTCTAAATAACAAGGGTGGGGCTGCAATTGGCGGGACCCAAGTAAAATTGGAGCAATAATGGAAACTGTCATTAACTGGTGGAATAGATCCATACTCTATAAAACGTACCGAGGATACTGGCCTCCTTTCCTCATCTAAGGTAAGCAGATAGAAAGATCATTTATTTCAATTTATAAATCAGTCATCACTGGTATTGAATATTACAAGAAAGAAAGGTTGCCAGTATGAAAGATTTTGATGTACTTTTGCTGAGACACTCATTGTTTTATGTCAATACAATTCAATAAATAATGTGGCCATTAATGTGTATGTAATAATTAATGTGGTCCATTTCTACATAGACATTGCTACATGTGTCTGATTACTTTTAATACTGTGCATAATATAACTTTCATTTGATGCTCCACAATTGTCAATAGGTAATAAGTTTCTACATAATAAATTTGAAGATATAATTCAATGATTATATAATTTATTATGTTTTTATTGATATACTAGTAGGTAGGTTCATATTGCTATTGTGATATTTATGACATCAGTATTGACTTCTATTATAACCAGTTCACAATATTATGTATTCTCATGTTATATACAACAACTATATTTTTACTGTTATTGTGAAGACATCTTCAGGTCTATTTAATTAAATGAAAATAATAACATGTATATTATTAATCTTTAAATTAAAAAGAAAATCAAAAATACTAATAGATTAGTTGTTACACCCACTCAAATTGTGGTGACGAATGACAGTGAAGAATTATAGAACCGGCTATTGTACAACTAACAACCAGACCCACTGACAATAGTAATAATAAGGATAACTATAACAACTGTAGCAAATAAATAACTAATGACAACTCATGACAACTGACAAAATACTAAAAGCATGCGGGTATTGATATCGATACATGACGTCCTAATACACATAATGAATATATAATTATACATGTAGGTTCAATGTTTATCAAGTTACCTAGTATATCACAAAAATCAAAAATATAAGAATGTCAGGTATTTGCTGTCTGAATTGAGGTTAGTCTACTTGTAAGGTAACCTTGAATTTAAATAACTAAGTAGTACTATATATTATGAAAAATAGCATTTAGTCCTATATAGTCATATATTATTTTTTATTATAATAATAGTCAGAAAGATGCTGTTTTATCTTGTTCACTGTGATAATATCTATTATTGTAGATGTCCAATCAGTTGGTAAGTCTCATATGTGATTACTGTGATTACATCAATATTATATAGAGAAATAGTTCATCCTCAGTCAGTCAATACAACTCTCAACTCAACAGTTAGTTTTACATGTGAAGCTGTTGCTATTCTGATTGACTTCAGAGTCAATGATATGTCACTATCTATATCTAAAGCAAATATTACTAGCAGAGGATTTACTCAAGAACCACAAGATCTGCTCAGTGGTAGTATTAAGAAAAGAGTTTTATTAACTGTAGCATTTGAAGACAATAATAATACTAATATATCATGTAGAGCTTATGGCTCAATGATATAGACAGTGACATTGCTGTATTAAGAATACAAGGTGAGCTAATGTTATAGATGTCATATTATTATGATATATTAATGTAGGTTTACTAGCTCCTGTTAAACATCTAACTGCTACAGTTGTCGATGGATCTAGTGTGTTACTGATGTGTCTGCACCATATACATTGGATAATGTATCTATCACTGGATATAACATCTATGATGATCAAGGAACACTTATAGACACAGTTAATACTACTGAGTACATCTTGACATCTAGTAATGATGATCCATGTAATGTAAGTACTGTATATGTCTCTGGTATTAATGGAGCTGGTATAGGAGATAGTAATAATGTCATGTACTATATTGTTAGAGGTAATATGTTATGTTATACAGTGATGATGTTATATTTCTGTTATATTTCAGTTCCTCAAAACTATTCCAGTATCAGTTATAGCAACAACAGAGAAAGACAATGTTTTATTTAAAGTTTATATTGATGTCAGTCAGTGATATTTTGACACAAGCATTTCTTGTGTTGGTAGTGTTGTAATGTTTATACAACATACTATATAGGCTAACAAGAAACTGAATATGTAATACAATGATAAACATTATGTACTATATAATTATAGTAATACTAGAGAGATAAAAGCTACTTCGTATATTAATGAAAGCATTAATATGTTATTTTTATTCAACTAATTTGTACAGCATACATTAGTTTATAACTATGGAATCTAAAGCACTTACTCTATAATTTGTTAGTTTGTAATAGTACAACATACCACATAAAATATTCACTGAGATCATGTAAATTTATCCTGTGTGTTATACCTGCAAAGAAAACATTTTTTGGTCTATGATTAAAAGTGTCCTTACTATAATAATATACTATAGTATATAATTTTAAAGATATAATTCTTTAGATGACTAAACAATTATATTTTTAGAATTATATACTATAGTCCTATTATTATAGTAAGGACACTTTTAATCATAGACCAAAAAATGTTTTCTTTGCAGGTATAACACACAGGATAAATTTACATGATCTCAGTGAATATTTTGTGCAAAAAATATTTATAATAATTATATTTTTATTTGTCATTGTATGATGGTTACCATTTATCACTATCTACACTAGGTCAGTGGTCTATGTATTGGTGAGTATCCTACTAATGTTACAGTAAATATCAAGGACTCTAATGATGTTCTACAACAAACATTATTTTATGATGTGACACTGTCTTTAGTTAATAATCAACTGATAATAGTTAATATATCATCACCTGTTAACTTGAGAACATATCTTGTTGAAGTAACTCTTAGTAATCCAGCTGGACAGTTTGATTATACTATCAATGTATTTCCATTTGGTAAGTTATATATCACATGTTATGTTGTGTGTGTGTGTGTATTATCTCTTGTATGAGACAGGTTTTCTTACTTCTGTTCTCAATATCTCTTCATCACTTGACAACTGTACTACTATTACTATCAGTTGGGATCGTCCTAATGTAGACAGTAGAGTCCAGATATCTTACTATATACTACTGATATATGATGATATCAACAAGATGTTATTACAAAATGTATCTATTAATAGAAATGAATACAAGTATGAAGATGAGGAATTATTTCATCATCGATATACATATACCATATATGGTTAAATGAACTAGGTGAAGGAGAACATAACAATAGTACCTTCTCTTTTTCAAGAGGTTAGTTAAAATAACAATGTGTGTTTTATTATGGTGTCATTTTAGCTCCGAGATCTGCTAAAGAAAATACTACATTTACTATTCTGTCCTATATAAATAATGAAGTCAATTTGATGTTTAATATACCAGTGAGTCTATCCAATAGTGGTTACTATATGATTATCATAGTTATTGTAGATTATTCTGGAATGTTCATCTGAAGCTCCAGAGAATGCTACAGTCACTGTACAATGTGATGATGTAATTATATTTAATAAAACATATCTGATAGAATATTCTATGAACATAACAGATAATGTGTTAGCCCCTCAACATCAACAGTCCTATTCTCTCTATTATCTTCAGTAATAATGCTAGACAGAGTGATCCATTGATACATACTTTAAGTAAGAGATAGTGATATTATGTAATATATTGATATTATTATATGATATAGGTACATATGATGTTATAAATGCTACTGCTTACCCTAATGGTAATTCTATATGTGGAGTGTGTATTTTTCATCTGCTTCATCTGCTAAGTCATGTTATGTTAGTGTGATTGGAGTGACCTCAATGAACAAAACATTTGTTTAAAAACAGTCCAAGTGATCTTACTATACAAGGTTGTATCGATAATCTCCCAGGTGGTAATTATACAGTCTATGTATATGATGTGGAGAATGATATACCACTAACATCAATATTACCAGCTATAATATTAAGAGATATTGTAATAAATGATACATTACAAATTATTACTACAAGTGAGTTATAATACTAGTTAAAACAGTCTAGTCTGTTAACTTGCAATATTTATTTAGAAATACTCACGATCACATTATTAACTACAGATGGGATAACAATGGCAACAAATCTCAAAATATTTCTAGTATATAACAGAATATTATATTTGTTGTAGTTATATCTGTCCTCCATCTTCCTTTATTTATAATTACTCCTACTGTAATTATTTACATTATACCAAGTTATTCTACAATAGTACCTGGATCTCAAAAGTTGATCTTAGTTGATATTATTTAATAATTATTATAATTAAATATTATTATATATTTCTTCTCTCTCTAGTTATAATTGTTACCCCTGTGGTCAGTATCTTAATAATTTTAATGGTACTTATTGTTTTCAGTGTTTTGTAGTTGTTTATTATAAAAAGAAAAGACAAAGTATGTCTATATATGTATTCATATAATATAATATAATTAATATTTCATATAGAGTTTAGTACTAATGATGTTATAATTGCTCACACATAATCCTGCATACGAAGATTTCAGACAATATCAAACACCAATAGTCTTGAATCAGAACACAGCTTATGGTCTTGTAATTAGAAATAACAATAATACAATACCTGATTGTCTGACTAACATCTAACAACAATATTGTGTTTATAATATTGATAACTATCATTTTACAACCTAATTAACATTTATTTACAAACATTTTAAGAGATAATATACACTAGTTAATTAAATTAAAACTAGTTATTGGCAATACCTCCCAGAAAATGATAACATATTAACTATTATTAGGAATAGAATTTTGGAGTAAAAATTTTGGGCTTTTTTCATATTAAATAGTTGATTAATTTAAAGAAATACACCATACCTGTAACTTTATCATAAATAATGCTGAATGAACTATAGCCATGTAGTAGTACTGTTATCTCTTACTAATGCATGAAGTATATGGGAACATTAATGAAGATTCTTCTTAATGAACAACTGTTTCTTTCTTCTACATAATTAAAATTGATATTGCATATAATGCATACCAATTCTTGTTATATAATAACTACAACTCTGTTTGCACTATTATATCAAGTGATATAAAATGATCACTGCATATGATATTAATTATAAAGTAACATCATATATGATGTCATAATAACTTATAAATGACATTCTAACTTAATAACTTATAAATGACAAAGAGGTTAGTTAAAATAACTAATATGTGTGTTTATTTTTTATGATGTCATTTTAGCTCCAAGATCTGCTAAAGAAAATACTACATGTACTATTCTGTCTTATATAAATAATGAAGTCAACTTGATGTTTAATATACCAGTGAGTCTATCCAATAGTGGTTACTATATCATTACCACAGTTACTGTAATTATTCTGGAATGTTTCATCTGAAGCTCCAGAGAATGCTACAGTCACTGTACAATGTGATGATGTAGTTATATTTAATAAAACATATCTGGTAGAATATTCTATGAACATAACAGATAATCTGTTAGCTCCTCAACATCAACTTTGTAATCTTTCTATTATCTTCAGTAATAATGTGGAGAAAGTCATCCATTGATATATAATTTTAAGTAAGAGATAGTAAACATACAAAGATTAATATCTCATTGATATATTGTAGATATTTCCAATATTAGAGATTCTACACTACTGGTCATACCATCTTCCACTAATGGATTATCAAAACACGAATCTTTAGGTTCTACTAGTATGATAATAATGGAAATTAAATATTTATATATAACTTCCCTTTCTCTAGTTATAATAGTTATCATTGTGATCATCATTAGTATCTTAATAATACTAATTAGAAATAATTGACATTGGTTCTATTAAAGGAAACAATAGTTAGTGATCATGATACCTACCTACCATTTGATATAGTTTACTGACAATAAAGTTTAAAGGTGTTCAGAAAGAGGAAAGTATATAGTAACTTTTAATAGCTACTTTATTTAGTGATCCTGAAAAAAGGAAGTAATGATCTGCTAAGTTATATTTGTTAAAGAAATAAAAAGTGTAGGATTTGAAAAGAGGACATCGAAAGAGAGACAGTTGGAATGAATAATAGTCAATATCCAATGTACTATCAGTCACAGTACATGTATATTTATGAGGCTATATATTTTCTTGGATTGTCCATTTTTAAAGATAAAAAATCATTACTTATTATGATGATAATTCATACGATTTTTCTTGTATAAGTTTTTCTTCAAAGAAAATAGAACTTTTCAATTCTATATAGTATATTTGATGATAGAAGGTGCTAATAACTCTCAGTTATTAAACATTGATAATAATTTCATTTTCTATTAGTCATGTGTCTATTAAACTGAATTAAAGGTAATGACAGTTGTTTGTAACAACTTTATAGCTATCATTATGTCTGAACTATACTCCACCTGATTTAAGATAAAAATGAGATGTAATCAAAAACATTAAATAGTCATGAAATGAACAAAGATATTAAATTATTTGCGTATAATAGAAGTCATAGAAATATAACTATAAAACTATATCATCAATCTTTTCACATCTGCTAGAAACAGATATTACATTATATCACAATTTATCTATAATATTTGCTATAAATCATCTATTATTTTTAAGAACAATACAATTTTTAAGACTCAAAATGCCTAATCTCAATAACAGATATATTTCATCAGTATTTGTTGTATTCAAAAAATATTGCATACTAGTCCTCTAGTAGTACATTACTTCTACAAATAATTACATAATAGAGACAGTCAATTATAAGATATTAGCAACAACATAGAATATACAATCATAAACAGTTGCATAGTCCAATTTTTTTTACTAATGTATTAATATATGTGATACTTGTATTCCACATCTTGTTAATATGTATTATACATGTCTATATTCAATGTATCAACTCAATCATGGTATTGTTTTACATGTCAAACTTATACATCTATATTAAAGTACTTTATTTCTATATTAAAAAATAAATTATTAACAGCATTTTAAATAAAAATTGTTCATTAACTATTTATATGTACATGTTTGATTATTGCTAAGTAATAGTATTGTTATCTCTTGGTAACTAAGATTTCTCATAATTAGATCTGTGATATAATATATATTAAGAGTACTGTCATGATTAGTCAGACTTCGGTCATAAAAAACTGTATGGATATGGTATTTAATGTTTTTACAACTGATGCTTCAGTTTTATAGGAGTAGGTGGATCTAGAATTGGAAAATCATTTTCTGTTTTTAGTTTAGAAGGGGAGACATCAGGTGATGAGACACATTATATCGATTGCCTATGAACAAACACTAGTAAAAATATCAGAGATATCAATAAAAACATATAAACTAACTTTGTTTTAGCTTTGAGTACTTATAAATACATCTAATTATAACAATTAAAATCATTATTATAATGATAATAAATGTAAGAGATGAAACAGCAACAAATGTAACTAAATAAGGAATTAAATTAACATTACTATAATTGAAAAATAATTGTTTTACTTATGAAAGATGTTGCACTGCCAGGAGATGACGATGCTATATTATAACTATAGGTAAGTAATGAAATTAATGAACATACTTTGTTATTAACTCACTAGTTGGTAATATATCAGTTATTATAATAGCTCTTAATATTATAGTGGTATATTGATGTTAGTGGTATATTATTCTCCACATCATATATATAGACTGTATAATTACCAGCTGGGAGATTATCAATACAACCTTGTACAGTAAGATCACTTGACTGTTTTTAACAAATGTTTTGTTCATTGAAGTCACTCCAATCACACTAACAATAACATGAGCTTAGCAGATGGAGCAGATGAAAAAATACACATTCCACACATATAGAATTACCATTAGGGTAAGCAGTAGCATTTATAACATCATATGTACCTACATCATATAATAATATCAATATATTACATAATATCAGTATCTCTTACTTAGAGTACGTATCAATGAATCACTCTGTCCAGCATTATTACTAAAGATAATAGAGAGAGTACAGACTTGATGTTGAGGGGCTAACACATTATTGTTATGTTCATAGAATATTCTATCAGATATGTTTTATTAAATATAACTACATCATCACATTGTACAGTGACTGTAACATTCTCTGGAGCTTCAGATGAACATTCCAGAATAATCTACAGTAAGTAAGATAATCATATAGTAACCACTATTGGATAGACACACTGGTATATTAAACATCAAGTTGACTTCATTATTTATATAGGACAGAATAGTAAATGTAGTATTTTCTTTAGCAGATCTTGGAGCTAAAATGACATGATTAAACAAATACAATATTAGTTATTTTAACTAACCTCTTTGAAAAGAGAAGGTACTATTGTTATGTTCTCCTTCACCCAGTTCATTTATACCATATATGGTATATGTATATCGATGACGAAATAATTCCTGATCTTCATACTTGTATTCATTTCCATTAATAGATACATTTTGTAATAACATCTTGTTGACATGATCATATATCAGTAGTATATAATAAGATATCTGGACTCTACTGTTTACATTAGGACGATCCCAACTGATAGTAATAGTAGTACAGTTGTCAAGTGATAAAGAAATATTGAGAACAGAAGTAAGAAAACCTGTCTCATACAAGAGATAATACACACACACAACATAACATGTAACTTACCAAATGGAAATACATTGATAGTATGATCAAACTGTCCAGCTGGGATTACTAAGAGTTACTTCAACAAGATATGTCCTCAAGTTAACAGGTGATGATATATTAACTATTATCAGTTGATTATTAACTAAAAGACAGTGTCACATTATGAGATAATGTTTGTTGTAGAACATCATTAGAGTCCTTGATATTTACTGTAACATTAGTAGGATCTACTCACCAATACATAGACCACTGACCTAGTGTATGAAATATAAAAACAAGACCTATTATAATGAATTGACATAATTAATTAGATAATTAATCACTATATATAGTAGTATACACATATAACTAACATTTATTAATACTTGAAATAAAACAATATTTTCTTCTACTGTTGGGATAATTAATACAGGTACTTGAGTATTTGGAACTAAAATAGAATGAAAATATAATAATTGTACTTAAATGATTATACATACCTCTAGCAAAGTTGAACATGATATTATTACTATCTCCTATACCAGCTCCATTAATTCCAGAGACATATACAGTAGTTTATATCACAATAGTCACCAGTCAATATGTATCAGTAGTATTAACTGTGTCTATAAGTGTTCCTTGATCATCATTGATGTTATATCCAGTGATAGGTACATTATCCAATGTATATGGTGCAGACCACATCAGTAACACACTAGATCCATTGAGAACTGTAGCAGATAGATCTTTAACAGGAGCTAGTAAACCTACATCAATATATCATAATAATATGACATCTATAACATTAGCACACTTGTATTCTTAATACAGCAATGTTACTCTTTATATTCACAGGAGAACCATATGCTCTACATGATATATTAGTATTGTTATTATCTTTAAGCCTTTAGCGAATAAACTCTTCTCAGTTTACCACCATTAATAGGATAATGCAGATTGTTGAGTAAATCCTTTGTTTACAACATCTACTGTATCTGCTGAACTACCATTAACTTGAAAGTCAATCAGTTCAGCAACACCTTCACAAGTAAAACTAACTGTTGAGTTAAGAGTGGTATTGACAGACTGAGGATGACAGTAATCTCTATATAAAAAGAACACATCATTGAGCAGTGAAGATGTTGAAAGTATGTTGTTATTACTCTCATCCTCAGACATGTACAAGTAGGAAAAAACTATTTTTAATGTTCCTCTATTTGGTCTGAGTAGATACTTACCAGCTGTGTGTACAAAAAACTTGAACGATACATGTTATCATCACAGTCGTTAAGTATAAATTAGATGTCATTGGCTATGATGGAAATTAAATGGACAAATATTAACACAAACAATGGAAATTTCTAGTATAAAAATAAGTTGTTTTATATTCATTTGTTTATAATTAATAATATGTTTTAGAGGTATGATAATCATTAGTAAAAGCTTTATTGATGTCTCAATACATAGTGAGGTCAGGTGACTAATGCTAGGCATTCATCATGGAATTTAAATGATAACAAGATTTAAAGCTTTGTATACTGACATATAAACCAAGACAATAACAACATATGTTATTTGCTATTGTGAATAGCTGCTACTCATAAAAGATCATGACAATAGAATACAGTGTTACTATTCTTATCCTTTATACCTTGATACAATTTGTTTTAATTCTTAATTGCCCTATGTACAATAGTGTATTAATATTAGTAATGTCCTGATACCAAGAGAGAATCAATGGTTTGTGAGTCAGTTAGTTGCCTACTAGTAAGAAATATGCGAATGATAATTGAGTTATGACTAACTCAGTAGCTGATAACAGGTCATAATTTATCATGAGCATTGCTCATAAGCTAATTCTATCTTGTATCATTGGAATGACCTTGTAATATGAACTCAGCACTTTCTCATATACATTGTATTGCATTTGAGATCACTGGCAAACTTATTAGCCCTAGCTACTAAAATTTCTAGCCTCTGTTCATATTATCAATGGCATTACAAGCTTACCTTACTCTCTAGCAAGTTCGCTCTTCGTCTCTAAAGAAGGATGATGCTGCAATTGGGGGAGGGTGTTAGCTAAAAACTAAGCAAAGGTGTCATTAATTGATGTGTCAGATCTAAAACGTATCGAGATGCAGTCTCCTTTCCTCATTTAGGATAAGCAAATAAAAAGATCATTTATTTCAACCTGTAAGTCAGCAAATGGCGGGTCTAGGGTTGCACTGTGGGGCACAGGCACCCCCCTTTTATTCTATAATAATATTCATGGCAATCATCAAAGTAACACACTATGGTATATAATTACTACTTTAAGTATATTCATAGCAAATTCTTGGAACCACACCTTATAATAAAAGTGTGTGCTATGAATAATAAATTGAATGAAAATTTATTAAGATTTAAAATTTAGGTCCCTACTTCTACACTCTGTATCCCTGCATGGTGACCATTCATCACTGGTATCGGATATTACTAAAAGAAAGGTTGCCAAGTAAGAATGATTATGATATACTTTTGCTGAGATATTCAATGTTTATGTCAATACATTTGAGGGAGTGCATACTTGTCACAACTATGCTTGTTCCTTATCATAATTTTCTTTATAGTAACTATGTTAGACCAAAATTGCACAATAAGAACCTTTTGTTGGACTGAGTCACATCTCCTTATGAGTATAATCACAAATAATAGTTGGTTACAAAAAAACAATCAGTTTTTAACAGCATATATAATAAAAGAGTGCTGCTAAATTATTACAAGTCAACTTATAACAAATAGCTTGTTAGCGCAACATCAACATTGTACTGACTTTCTTTATTATCATCAGCAATAATGTTGGACACAGTGATCCATGAATACTTAAAATCTGATTGATTTAACTATTACATTGTTATATGGCTAGTATAATAAATGTAGCACTAATATGATTACTAATGTTTAATGAAATTACTGTTTATATTGTTACGTAAGCATTAATACATTAATAATCAAAACAACATTATTCTTACTTTTGCTTTAATCTGTAAATATCTCAAATATTGCATACTAGTCCTCTAGTAGTACATATACTTCTACAAATAATTACATAATAGAGACAGTCAATTATAAGATATTAGCTACAACGTAGAAATTACAATCATAACAGTTGCATAGTCAATGTTTTTTTGATATATATGCATATATGTGATGCTTGTATTCTACATCTTGTTAATATGTATTATACATGTCTATAGTCAATGTACCAACCCAATCATGGTATTATTTTACATGTCAAACTTTATACACTATATTAAAGTATTATTTCTATATTAAAGTTAAATTATTAACAGCATTTTAAATAAAAATTGTTCTTAACTATTTATATGTACATGTTATGATTATTGTTTAAGTAATAGTATTGTATATCTCTTGGTAACTAAGGATCACTCATGATAAGACCTGTTATTAAATAATAAAATCATGTTATATATAAATATATAAGAGAGTACTTACTGTCATGATAATCAGACTGTGCTCTGATATAACTGTGGGAGAGTGGTATTTGATGTTTTATCAACTGATGCTTCAGTTTTATGTGCAGTTAGTGAATTTAGAGTTAAGAAATAATTTTCTGATTTTCCTATTGATGAACAAAAGTCATATTGTTGTCTTTATGACAAATATTAATAGAACATCAGAGATATTAACTAACTTTTTTAGTTTTGAGCACTTATAATGCATGACAATTAAAATCATTATTGTAATGATCATAAATATAAAAGATAAAACAGCAAACAAATATAACTAAAAGTAATTTAAAATCAACATTAATATAATTTAATAAATATTTGTTTTACTCACACTAACACAACATGACTTAGCAAATGGAGCAAATGCACACTCCACACATGTGGTCTTAATGTCTATTAGGTCACTCTCATTTTCTCAAAACCATCTATGCATATATAGGTAAATTTCCTAAGTCCTTCTACTATACAAATTTGTTTATAATATTTTATTCATTCCTCATAATATACTTCAATTCCAATGTTGTTCTTGCTCCTACCACCCTCTAAAATAAATCCAATTCTCCTACACCAACTTCCCTCTCTTCATTCTTCCCTAATGTCTCCTCACAATATGGAACACCCTTCTTCCCTGTGTCAGATTTAAACTCTGCTTTATAACATTTATTCATGTAACATCTATTTAAACCAAATAAAATTCAACATAAAAATATATAATTTTATGTATATATCTATTAATTTTGATGTTCTTTATATATTAACAGTTGCTATTGTAAATCCACTGTGCTAAAAGAATAGAACTACCATGTACAGTGGTAGTACCATTATATATAACATACCTATACACTTATATCATATAATAATATAACAACAATAATATATTTTTATATATACTGCTTATCTCTTACTTGAGGAAGTATATAAAACAGAAATATATCACTGTTCATTGGTTGATTACTACTATGAGGTAAGCTAAAATATAACAAACCAACAATAATATATTTAACACTATTTTATCAAGATCACAGTATACTGCTGGTACTAGCTGATTTGCTGTAATAGTTTGAGGATCACTGAAATATAACAGAAATGTAACATCACTGTATAACATAATATGTTATCTCTACCAATATAGTACATGACATTATTACTAGATATATACTGATTCTTAAAAATATTAACTATAATAAGTATGTAGTGTTGTAGTATTCAAATTATCTCTTGGGAACTGATGATCCTCTCAAATAAAGACCTACTTAATAAATTCATTATTATGTAATATCATTATAAGAGTACTTACTGTCTGATAGTTCTCAGAGATTTGTTCTTCAAAACTGACCAGGTAATGGTTCTTCATTATTTATACCCTATCTGGTGTTATTGTGATAACCAATATTGGCTCTACTTCACTGGTACTGTAAGAGAAAGATCTTTTATTAGTCATTTCATGTGATCTCTTCATTATTGGACATTTGTTTGGTTTTTTAAAAAATTACTGATGTCATGTTAGATATAACTTAATATGAACTATAAGGTAGATATTATATATAACATCCTCTTGTACATTAGCCTATGTAAATATATTATAGAATACTACTGTAATGATAGTTTTTCAGTGGCTGTATACCAGGTTGATGGGTTTTTTTATGATGAGGTTGAGTGATATGTTTACTTCTGGTAAGAGAAGGAATGTTAGTCTCTCTCTTCTATTTCACAACTCTCTGATGTCTTCTTACTTTAGCTGTAAATAGTATATATCATCTTGAACATCATGCCATTCTCTTAATATTCCAACTCCTCAGAACTCACTTAGTATATGTCATTGACTGATACATTATCAATATATATTAATAATAATATAAACTTACATATAATAACTTACTGATGGGTCCTATTATCTATAAACTATCATTGTTTTTATTGTTTTTCTATGAACAGTTTTAATACAATGTTATATAACTAAATTAACTCACTTCTCTTCTTATAATATAGTATACAACCAACCTAAAGATTTAAGATCACTATGGATAACCTACAACCCCCAAATCCAACACTAACCAACATAAATCCCTATATTATATTATAAATATATAGTAGTTATTAAACTATGTACTTACATTTTGTGATGTAGTTGATAATGTTGTACTCACAGTATTTTTTGGTGTAGCAGCTGTTGCCATGGTAATAAATTAATAAAAGAGAGACAAACAATTATATGGAATACATTCCGTTGTGTTTCATAATAACAATGCAATGAAATTTCTACTTACTTGTAGTAGTTGGTAATATACATCAGATATTATAATATCTTCTTAATATTATAGCTGGTAATATTGATGTTAGTGGTATATCATTCTCCACATCATATACATAGACTGCATAATTATCAGCTGGAGATTATAATACAATCTTGTACAGTAAGATCACTTGACTGTTTTTAACAAATTTTTGTTCTTTGAATCACTCCAATCACACTAACATAACATGACTTTAGCAGATGGAGCAGATGAAAATACACACTCCACACATATAGAATTACCATTAGGTAAGCAGTAGCATTTATAACATCATATGTACCTATATCATATAATAATATCAATATATTACATAATATCACTATCTCTTACATAATGTACGTATCAATGGATCACTGTAATCCAGCATTATTACTGAAGATAATATAGAGAATACAGATTTTTGATGTTGAAGGGCCTAACAGACTATCTGTTATGTTCATAAATAGTTCTATCAGAAATGTTTTATTAATTACAACTACATCATCACATTGTACAGTGACTGTAGCATTCTCTGGAGCTTCAGATGAACATTCCAGAATAATCTACAGTACTATAATAATCATATAGTAACCACTATTGGATAGACTCACTGGTATATTAAACATCAAGTTGACTTCATTATTTATATAGGACAGAATAGTAAATGTAGTATTTTCTTTAGCAGATCTTGGAACTAAAATGACATCATAAAATAACACACATATTAGTTATTTCACTAACCTCTTTGAAAAGAGAAGGTACTATTGTTTATGTTCTCCTTCACCCAGTTCATTTATACCATATATGGTATATGTATATCGATGACGAAATAATTCCTGATTTTCATATTTGTATTCATTTCCATTAATAGATACATTTTGTAATAACATCTTGTTGACATCATCATATATCAGTAGTATATAGTAAGATATCTGGACTCTACTGTCTACATTAGGAGGATCCCAACTGATAGTAATAGTAGTACAGTTGTCAAGTGATGAAGAGATATTGAGAACAGAAGTAAGAAACCTGTCTCATACAAGAGATAACACACACACAACATAACATTTGATATATAACTTACCAAATGGAAAATGATGAATTGTCAATTCATCAAACTGTTCAGCTGGATTACTAAGAGTTACTCAACAAGATATGTCTTCAAGTTAACAGGTGATGATATATTAACTATTATCAGTTGATTATTAACTAAAGACAGTATCACATCATGAGATAATGTTTGTTGTAGAACATCATTAGAGTCCTTGATATTTACTGTAACATTAGTAGATACTCACCAATACATAGACCACTGACCTAAAAGGGATAATTGGATCATAAAAGTAAATTTTATGTTAAGTACATATTATAGCAGCTATAATACTATAATGTGATATATAAGTTAATTGTGAATCTATAGTGATATTCATTGATTAAATTTTAGTGGATTTTTGTACTATGCAGACTAACATTGATGAACACTTGAAATGAAACATTTTCTCCCTTTATTTTTGGAACAACAGACAATGGAATAGCTAGAGAACTAAAATAAAACTTAATGAAGCATCTATCCATGTGGAAATATGATAATTATGTTACCTCTATGTATATAGAAACATGATTTCTCTCACTATCTCCAATACCAGCTCCATTAATACCAGAGACATATACAGTAGTTATATCACAGTAGTCACCAGTCAGGATGTATTTTGTAGTATTAACTGTGTCTATAAGTGTTCTTGATCATCATTGATGTATATCCAGTGATAGGTACATTATCCAATGTATGTGGTGCAAGACCACATCAGTAAGACACTAGATTCATTGAGAACTGTAGCAGTTAGATCTTTAATAGGGAACAGTAAACCTACATCAATATATTATAATAATTTGACATCTATAACATTAACTCACCTTGTATTCTTAATACAGCAATATCACTTTTTTTACATTCCCCTGAGAACCATATGCTATACATGATATATTAGTATTGTTATTATCTTTTTTAAGCTTTAGCTAATAACATTCTTCTCAGTTTACCACCATTAATAGGATATGCAGGTTGCTGAGTAAATCCTTTATTTACAACATCTGATGTATCTGCTGAACTATCATTTATTTGAAAGTCAATCAATTCAGCAATACCTTCACATGTAAAACTAACTGTTGAGTTAAGAGTGGTATTGACTGACTTGAGGATGAACAGTAATCTCTATAAATAACATAGAGTTGTGAAGATGTTAAAAGTAAGTTTTATTACTCTCATCATCAGACAAGTAAGGAAAACTGATTTTAATGTTTCTCTATTACTATTGTCTGAATAGATACTTACCAGCTGTTTGTACAAAAACTTGAGCAATACATTTCATCACCACAGTCATTATGTTAATGTGGACATCATTGCTTTGATGGAAATTGAAGGACAAATGGTAACACAAACAATGCAAATTTCTAGTATATAATACAGTTGTTTTTATATGTATTTATGTATATTTAATATAATATTATGTAGGTATGTAAGTCAATTATAAAGGTTTCATTGTTGTCCTAATATATATTGTCGTCAGATGGCTAATGCTAACATTAGTCATTGATAATTTTAAACTTAAAATAACAAATGCCTATGTATACTAGTATATAAATAATGAAAATAACAACACGTGTTATTTGATATTGTGAATAGCTGCTATTTCATAAAAGAATCATGACAGTAGAATACTGTGTTACTATTGTTATCCTTTCTACCCTGGTACAATTTTTTTAATGCTTATTGACCCTATGTACTATAGTGTATTAATATTAGTAATGTCCTGTATGTTTTAATATAAATAGAATTGCAAAAAGAGAATCAATGGTTTGTGAATAAGGTTAGTTACCTACTGGTAAGAAGTATGAATGATAATTGAGTTATGATTACCTCAGTAGCTGCCATAACTTATCACGAGCATTACTCATAAAACTAATTCTATATTGCATCATTTGAATTACCTTGTAATATGAGCTCAGTGCTTTCTAACATGTACTTATGTTGCATATAAACTACAGGCAAACTTAGTAGCTCTAGCTACTGAAATTTCTAACCTGAATGATATTACAAGCTTACCTTACTCTCCACTACAAATGAGCGTTAAAGAAGAAGGGCGAGGCTGCAATTGGGCGGGACCCAAGTAGGCTAAGCAAAGACTGTCATTATTGATGGGATAGATTTCATACTCTCTTAAACACTCTGTTGAAGTTTAGCAGCACATTCACCAGGAATGCACGTAAGTGTAGCACACATACGGCGGTTTTAAGATCCCCTATAGGAAGCACGAATGTGCTGGTAACTTCAACAGAGTCTCTAAAACGTACTAAGGATACTGCATCCTTTTCTCGTCTAGAGTAAGCAAGTGGAGAGAGGTAATGAGTTCTACAATAATAAATTTCAAGATATAATTCAATGATTATTTAATTTATTAAGTTCTTTTGATATACTAGTAGGTTTGGTTCCAATGTTCATATTACTATTGTGTTAATTTTTGACTTCAGTATTGACTTTTATTATAACTAGTTCACAATATTATGTATTCTCATGTTTATATACAACAATTATATTGTTATTGTTATTGCTCAGACATCTTCAGGTCTATTTAATTAAATAAAAATAATAACCTTTATATTATTAATCTTTAAATTAAAAAGAATATTGTAACAGCTCCACCTGTTGATATGGTACACCCACGCAAAATCAAACACAAGAATGCCACTGTCAAGAACGTAGGTTATTTCAGCAGAGTCTACTTGTAAGGTAAGCATGAATTTAAACAATACATATAAATTATAATGTAAAGTACCACAATAGCAATCAACTTCAAGCTAACAAACGTCTGGTACTGAGAAAACCTCAACATTATCAAAGCCACTAGTGTTATAGAATTAAAAAGGCATCTTTCACACTTGAAATCTACATAGAAGTATTTTAAATAATGTAACAATTAGAAATGTGTAAATGATCTAACAAATTTAATCAGCTTTATTCAAATATCAAAGCCTTTTGAATTCATGATGGCACTGCTAGCCAAGAATTTAGTCACAAGCACCAATCATAATAGTTAACTCAAATAAAAACCTAATTACAGTACATTCTCTCTGAAATTTGTTTATATAGGCAATAAAAAGATATGATAGGATGGAAAGGGTCTCTTGTGCCATAATACAATGTTTGATATGTAGTTTGTACCATAAATGTAGCGCCATTCACTATGACGAGAAAGTTAGGAACGTCATTGCACCTAAATCTCTTTATACTGTCATCATTTGATTACTTATGTAGAATCAGTTTCATACCACATTTCTTAAAAGTACCATATGATTGGTAGCCCATGAAGTGACTATTTGTTACTGACCCGAGTAATAATTTCCTGTTATATCTGCCATGAGTAAACAATGTTAAACCATCCTTAAATAAATATCAGTATAAAATTATTATATTGTGTAACATACATACAAACACATATTACATGTAAAACATCACACATACTCTAATCTGTGAGGGAGTGTACACTTTGCCATTGTGTTTAGTGTGTTTGTTTTTTTTTTCCCATGCCAAAAAGGATTAATCCTTCATTTACTTAAATACAAAGTCCCATTTCAATATCTATACATTGACTTATATTCAAGAGATTGTCAACTACAAACACCACATGATTGCTAAGTGTAATTGGTCATTTTCTTAAATTAAATGTCATCTGAATATCATATGCTACTGTGATTGTCATGACCTACAGCTATATAAGAGAAAGCATAGACAACTAAGTAGTACTATATATTATGTAAAATAGTCATATATTATTTTGTTATTATAATAGTAGTCAGAAATGATGTTTTATCTTGCTCACTACAGTAATATCTATTATTGTAGATGTCCAATCAGTTGGTAGTGTCATTATTTGATCATCATGATTACTATGACATTATATAGAGTTTTAAAGTTCATCCTCAGTCAGTCAATACTACTCTCAACTCAACAGTTAATTTTACATGTGAAGCTGTTGCTATTCTGATTGACTTCAGAGTCAATGATATGTCACTATCTATATTGGAAACAATATTACTAACAGAGGATTTACTCAAGACCACAAGATATGCTCAGTGTTGGTAATAAGAGAAGAGTATTATTAGCTAAAGCATTTGAAGACAATAATAAGACTAATATATCATGTAGAGCTTATGGCTCAATGAATATAGACAGTGACATTGCTGTATTAAGAATACAAGGTGAACTAATGTTATAGATGTCATATTATTATGATATATTGATGTAGGTTTACTAGCTCCTGTTAAAGATCTAACTGCTACAGTTCTCAATGGATCTAGTGTGTTACTGATGTGGTCTGCACCATATACATTGGATAATGTACCTATCACTGGATATAACATCAATGATGATCAAGGAACACTTATAGACACAGTTAATACTACTGAAGTACATCCTGACATCTAGTAATGATGATCCATGTAATGTAAGTACTGTATATGTCTCTGGTATTAATGGAGCTGGTATAGGAGATAGTAACAATGTCATGTACTATATTGCTAGAGGTAACATATTATGTTATACAGTGATGTTTGATTCTGTTATATTTCAGTTCCTGAAACTATTCCAGTATCAGTTTATAACAACAATAGAGGAAGATAACGTTTTATTTCAAGTTTACATTTGATGTCAGTCATGATATTTTGACACAGCATTTCTTGTGTTGGTAGTGTTGTAATTGTTAATACAACATACTATATGGACTAACAAGAACTGAATATGTAATACTATGATAACATTATGTACTATATAATTATAGTAATACTAGAGAGATAAAGCTACTTTATATATCAACCAACGTAAACATTAATATGTTACTATATTCAACTAATTCGTATAGCATACATTAGTTGATAAGTGTGGAATCTAGAGTTCATGTGAAGTACTAACTTTATAATTTGTTAGCTTGTAATAGTACAATACCAACTAAACTAGATGACTAAACATTTATATCTTTAAAACATATACTATATATAGTAAGGACACTTTTAATCATAGACCAAAAATGTTTTTCTTAGCAGGCATAAGACCTAGAAGAAACTTACATAATTTCATTAAATATTTTGTGCATAATTTTTTTAGTATATTTTTAATTGTCATTGTGCGATGCTTCCTTTTTATCACTATCTACACTAGGTCTATGATCTATGTATTGGTGAGTAATCCTAGTAATGTTATAGTAAATATCAAGGACTCTAATGATGTTATACAACAAACATTATCTTATGATGTCACACTGTCTTTAGTTAATAATCAACTGATAATAGTTAATATATCATCATCTGTTAACTTGAGGATATATCTTGTTGAGGTAACTCTCAGTAATCCAGCTGGACAGTTTGATGAAATTGACAATTCATTATTTCCATTTGGTAAGCTATATATATATATCACATTCTATGTTGTGTGTGTGTATTATCTCTTGTATGAGACAGTTTTCTTACTTCTGTTCTCAATATCACTTCATCACTTGACAACTGTACTACTATTATTATCAGTTGGGATCCTCCTAATGTAGACAGTAGAGTCCCAGATATCTTACTATATACTACTGATATATGATGATATCAACAAGATGTTATTACAAAATGTATCTATTAGTGGAAATGAATACAAGTATGAAGATGAGGAATTATTTCATCATCGATATACATATACCATATATGGTAAAACTGAACTAGGTGAAGGAGAACATAACAATAGTACCTTCTCTTTTCAAAGAGGTTAGTTAAAATAACTAATATGTGTGTTTATTTTATCATGTCATTTTAGCTCCAAGACCTTACAAAGAAATACTACCTTTACTATTCTATCCTATATAAATAATGAAGTCAACTTGATGTTTAATATACCAGTGAGTCTATCCAATAGTGGTTACTATATGATTATCATAGTTTCCTGTAGATTATTCTGGAATGTTCATCTGAAACTCAAGAAAATGCTATAGTCATTGTACAATGTGATAATGTAGTTATATTTAATAAAACATATCTGGTAGAATATTCAAGTCAATCTATGAATATATCAGATAGTCCTGTTGGTCCCTCAACATCAACGATGTATTCTCTCTATTATCTTCATTAATAATGCTGGACAGAGTGATGCATTGATATATACTTTAAGTAAGAGATAGTGATATTATGTAATATATTGATATTATTATATGATATAGGTACATATGATGTTATAAATGCTACTACTTACCCTAATGGTAATTCTATATGTGTGGAGTGTGTATTTTCATCTGCTCCATCTGCTAAGTCATGTTTATGTTAGTGTGATTGGAGTGACTTCAAAAAACAAAACTTTGTTTAAAAACAGTTCAAGTGATCTTACGTACAACGTTGTATTGATAATCTCCCAGCTGGTAATTATACAGTCTATATATATGATGTGGAGAATGATATACCACTAACATCAATACCGCCAGCTATAATATTAAGAGATATTGTAATAACTGATATATTACCAATTACTACTACAAGTCAGTTCTAATATTAGTTATAATAGTCTGTTAACTTGCAATATTTATTTAGAAATTCTCACGATCACTTTATTAACTACTGACGGGATAACAATAACAACAAAATCTCAAAATATTTCTAGTATATAACATAATATTATATTGTTGTAATTACATCTTTCCTCCCTCTTTCTTTAGTTATAATTACTCCCACTATGATTATTTACACTATACCAAGTTATTCTACAGTAGTTATACCATCAAATAACACAATAACAGTGCCTGGATCTCAAAGTTATCTCAGTATGATATGATATAATAATTATTATAATTAAATGTTTTTATATAATTCTTCTCTCTCTAGTTATAATAGTTACCCCTGTGATCAGTATCTTATAATTTTAATAGTACTTATTATTTTCAGTGTTTTTTTGTAGTAGTTTATCATAAAAAGAAGAAACAAAGTATGTCTATATAATGTATTCATATAATATAATATACTTAATATTCATATAGAGTTTAGTACTAATGATCTTATAATTGCTCAAGTTAATGTAGCATATGAAGATCCCAGACAGTATCAAACAATAGTCTTGAATCAGAACACAGTTTATGGTCTTGTAATTAGAAATAGCAATAATACAACTATAACCTAACCCCATATTGTTTGTTTATAATATTGATATCATTTTAACAACCAAATTATCATTTAATTATAAACATCTTAAAAGATAATGTACACTAGTTAATTAATTAAAACTAGTTATTGGTAGTATCTCCCAGAAAATGATAACATATTAACTATTATTAGGAATAGAATTTTGGAGTAAACTTTTGAATTTTTTCATATTAAATAGTTGATTATTGAAAAGAAATTTAAAGAAAAACAATATACCTCTCACTTTACCACAATGTAATACTGAAAGTAACTATAGCCATGTAGTAGTACTGTTATCTCTTACTAATGCATGAAGCATATTGGAACAATGCTGAAGATCTTGAGCAACTGTTTTTTCTTCTACATGAAAAATAACTAATACATATAGTGTATAAAATTCTTGCTATAATAACTACAGCTCTGACTACTCTAATAATCAGGTGGTATATCATCATCATCTTGTACATTAGCTGGTATAGGAGGTGGTATATCATCATCTTGTACATTAGCTGGTATAGGAGGTGGTATATCATCATCTTGTACATTAGCTGGTATATAGTAACATTAGGTATTAATGGCACTATCTCATCATATATACAATATCTTATATATTAGTATTACTTCAATAGAAACTGAACTCTTTTGTCTTTCAATCTTCAGAATTTTTCTACTTCAATACTCAATTGACTGAGTACTGACAATCTATATTTGTTAAAATTATAATTATATTGATAATGTATAACTTACTGATGGTCTAGTATCAGCTAACAACATTGAATTCTATGAAACGTTCTAACGAAATGTTATCAGAATATATTAATTAACTCACTCTTCTTCCTCTCCTTTCTATAGCATAATACACAACAATAACAACAAACACATTAATAGACACAATAACATGATAGCTTCACCCACAAAGTAACAATATAATACTTTAATTAATTACATAGAATTAATTAAAAGAAAATACAAACTAACAAATAATATTGTTATTGAAAAAAACTAATAAGAATAGAAGTTGTATTAAACATGCTACATATAAATAACACAGCGGTGTCATTCCATCAAATACACGACATCATCACAAGCAATAAATATAACAGTAGCAATGATAACTATTAACAATCTATGATTAGACATTAGAGATTACAATTCAGACAAGCAACTATCAATAACAATAATAAACATCTGTTTACTTTTTGATATTAAAAAGTCAAATATTCTTTTAATTTTACAACAAACTGGATGCGTTCTCTCTTGTGTCATTGCCTCTTAAACTTTTGAGCATTGAAAAGACATTACAGATTATAATTAGTGTTGATTTGACAAACAATTATTGATCAGCAATAATAAAGTCTGTTTTCATTTTGTTATGAATCTCTCTTGTATCATTGTCTTTAAAACGTTTGAGTGCTCCACACACCAACTGTTATCATTATCTGTTGGTCAGTGTGATCTAGAAATGAGAGAAGTCTAGTTTTTCTAAACAATTCAGTGATCACATTAGTACAAATATCTTAATCTTTCTCAGGTAGGAATGGCAGTAATTAAATTTCCTACATAGTAATCAGAACTCAAGGTACACAGTATTGGAAACAAGCAATAATATATACAATAAATGTTTAGGAGACTCTACTGTTTGACTACTATGTAGTCATTTCCATATACCGCCATTTCTATTTATCATGATGTTTGCCCTACATTTACTTGTTTTTAATTTATATTTACAGTTTACTTAATTTATTAGTGTTGATATATGCTTTATAAAAATACAAAGAATTAAAATTTTCCTGTTTAATAATAATATTAACTGAAGTAGTAATTAATAAATGTATTAGCCTACAATATTTCATTGTTTTTCTTTTCAGAGGTAGCAATAGTCAAATGAGGGGTTTTTTTAAAAGTGACTATCACTATTGTGGTCTTCTACAATAGTAAGATGGTAAGATGGTTTACAGCTGTTGTTACTTGTCCATCATTAGCTAGTGTGTGGTTTAGTATCATATTGAATATAGTTACTTTATATGAAGAATATACAACACTCAAATTAGTAGGAAATAGCCACATCTTTTATAAGTATCTTTTTTTTCTAACTGTATAGCTACTAACATTTGATGATGTCATACAAACTCATTATGACTAGTTGTCTTTGATAAAATGAGATGTCCAAATTGTTTAAGATGTTGATAAACAACAGTTTTTCACTCAATAAATGAGGAATTATATATAATTTCTTGATCTTATTATTATTTGATCAGTTTTGAATGAGATATTCACAGTTTCTACAAATGCAATGGAAAATCCAGACCATCTCTAAATAGCTATCATTACCTGATATGATTCCAGTCCATATAATCTAAACATGTATTACATTAATATGTATAGTCACTACACCAATTTGAGCAGGATATTGCTGTACAATCATTATTAATATATTTATATTTTAAAAAATTAAAATAATATTACAAAATACTAAAAGTACATTCATATTGTTCATTAAACTATTTATATGTGAATATTATAACTACTGGTAAGTAACAATACAAACACTATAATATATCATGGTTATATAAATATGTTAGATAACATATATAATTACTGTCCTGATAGTCAGACTGGTGTAACATAAACACATTTTGTACCGTTCTTAACATGATATTCTGTCTGTTCATTAGTACTGGTAAGAGAAGAAGACGTTAGTCCCCTCCAGTGAACTCTTCATTATTGGAAATTTGTTTTGTAGTATCTGATGTCTTGTTATTATCAGCTCGTATAGGAGAGGTCTATCATCATCTTCTAGATTAGCTAGGATTGTAGTATTACTAGGTATTGATGGCTCTATATCATCATAAGATGAGGATATTGTTCTGTTTTTGGTGGAAAAATGAAGTATATCAGCATATACTACTTTGCCACTTGATAGGGGAGGAGCTTGATGTTGCTTTTTAGAAAAGTTTCTGAAGATCTTGATTAAAACTTGCACCTTTTCTGTCCAAATTAAAATATACAATACTAAAGTATATTTATATATGTCATAATTACCTCATCATAATACGAGTCATATCACTCTCAAAAGGTGTTGTAGATTGAAGTTTATACTCTATAACATTAGTATTATCAATATTGTGTCTCATATAATGACTTACTGATTGTCTATTATCAAAATTTACTATATAAAAACTATGCTTTTCTAAGAACAGATATATTTGTAGACTACAGTATACTGTATATAAATTTACCTTTTCTTTATAGACTCCATAACTAATACAAACAATGGTAATAATAATAATAATAATAACAATGCCAAGTACAATTGATTGGAACTGTAGTAGCAACAATTATAACTAAATAAAATAATAAAGATATAAAAACTATGAAACAAATGTTTATCTTACTAGGAAAAGCTTCACTTGTTATTATTCCAACAGTAGTAGGAGATGATGTCACTGTTATAACTATGTATCAGTAAACAATATACACACATTGTGTTATATATTAACTCACTTGTGCTAGTTTGTATATATATCGTTATTACAATATCTCTTAATATTATAGCTGGTAATATTGATGTTAGTGGTATATCGTTCTCCACATCATATATATAGACTGTATAATTACCAGCTGGAAGATTATCAATACAACCTTGTACAGTAAGATCACTTGAACTGTTTTTAAACAAATGTTTGTTCATTGAAGTCACTCCAATCACACTAACATAACATGACTTAGCAGATGGAGCAGATGAAAATACACACTCCACACATATAGAATTATCATTAGAGTAAGCAGTAGCATTTATAACATCATATGTACCTATATCATATAATAATATCAATATATTACATAATATCATAATCTCTTACTTAAAGTATATATCAATGGATCACTGTATCCAGCATTATTACTAAAGATAATAGAGAGAATACATTGTTGATGTTGAGGGGCTAACAATTTATCAGTTATGTTCCCAGAATATTCTACTAGATATGTTTTAATTAAATATAACTAATCATCACATTGTACAATGACTGTAGCATTTTTCTGGAGCTTTAGATGAACACTCCATAATAATCTACAGTTACTATGATAATCATATAGTAACCACTATTGGATAGACTCACTGGTATATAGTAACAATTAAGTTGACTTCATTATTTATATAGGACAGAATAGTAAATGTAATATTTTCTTTGTTAAATCTAGGAGCTAAATGACATCATAAAATAAACAACATATTAGTTATTATAACTAACCTCTTTGAAAAGAGAAGGTACTATTGTTATGTTCTCCTTCACCCAGTTCATTTATACCATATATTGGTATATGTATATCGATGATGAAATAATTCTTGATCTTCATATTTGTATTCATTTCCATTTATAGATACATTTTGTAATAACATCTTGTTGACATCATCCATATCTCAGTATATATAGTAAGATATCTGGACTCTACTGTCTACATTAGGACGATCCCAACTGATAGTAATAGTAGTACAGTTGTCAAGTGATGAAGAGATATTGAGAACAGAAGTAAGAAAACCTGTCTCATACAAGAGATAATACACACACACACATAACATGTGATATATAACTTACCAAATGGAAATATATTGATAGTATGATCAAAATGTCCAGCTGGATTACTAAGAAGAGTTTACCTCAACAATATATGTCCTCAAGTTAACAGGTATGATATATTAACTATTATCATTGATCATTAACTAAGATAGTGTCACATCATTATATAATGTTTGTTGTATAACATCATTAGAGTCCTTGATATTTACTGTAACATTAGTAGGATACTCACCAATGCATAGACCACTGACCTATTGTAGAAAATATAAAAATAAGTCCTATTATGAATGAATGAACTAATAAGATTTTTGTCACTATATATAGTAGTATACACATTTAACTAACATTTATTAATACTTGAATAAAACGATATTTTCTTCTACTGTTGGGATAACTGATACAGGTACTTGAGTATTTGGAACTAAAATAGAATGAAACATAATAATTGTACTTAAATGATATACATACCTCTAACTATATAGTACATGACATTATAACTATCTCCTATACCAGCTCCATTAATACCAGAGACATATACAGTATTATATTACATGGATAATCATTACTAGATGTCAGGATGTACTCAGTAGTATTAACTGTGTCTATAAGTGTTCCTTGATCATCATTGATGTTATATCCAGTGGATAGGTACATTATATCCAATGTATATGGTGCAGACCACATCAGTAACACACTAGATCCATTGAGAACTGTAGCAGTTAGATTTTTAACAGAAGCTAGTAAACCTACATTTATATATCATAACTATATGGAATCTATAACATTAGTTCACCTTGTATTCTTAATACAGCCATATTACTGTTTACATTCATTAGTACCGTTATGCTCTACATGATATATTAGTATTATTGTTATCTTTTAAAGCCTCAGCTAATAACATTCTTCTCAGTTTTACCACCATTGATATGATATGCAGGTTGCTGAGTAAATCCTTTGTTTACAACATCTGATGTATCTGCTGAAACTATCATTTACTTGAAAGTCAATCAGTTCAGCAAACACCTTCACAAGTAAAACTAACTGTTGAGTTTAATAGTGGTATTGACTGACTGAGGATGAAGAGTAATCTCTATATAAAAAGAACACATCATTGAGTAGTGAAGATGTTTAGGATATGATGTTATTACTCTCATTCCAAGGCAAGTAGGAAAAAATACTTTTAATGTTTTCTCTTGGTTTGAGAATAAGTAAGACTAGATACTTACCAGCTGTATGTACAAAAACTGGAACCAATAAATATCATCATCACAGTTATTAAGCCGAAGTAAAGTAGACCAATATTGACTATGATGAAAATTGAAGAAATAAATGTTACATGAACAATGTTAATGATTTTGCTATATATATATAGCTATCAGGGATGTAAGTCAGTTTTAGAGCCTCATGGATGTCTCCCATACATATTGAGGTCATATAGGTTATGCTAGACATTTATCATTGATAATTTAAATTATAATAACAAGTCGAAATTGTATACTGCATAAAAAATGAAAATTGTAACACATATTGTGAATAGCTGATTTTCATAAAACCATTGTTGACAGTAGAATATACAGTGTACTATTCTTATCATTTATAACTTGGTATAATTTGTTTATGCTTGATTGACCTATGTACCTCTATTTTTAGTAATATTAGTATTGTCCCTGTTTGTTTAAATATAAATAGAATTGCAAGAAGAGAAGCAATGGTTTGGAAGTCAGTTAGGTAACTAACCACCAAAAAAGCAAATGATAATTGATTATAATTAACCTCAGTAGTTGATGACAGACCATAACTATATCGTGAGAATTACTCCATGGATATATCTAATCTTGCATTATTGAAATGACCTTATAATATGAACTTAGTGCTCTCATCATATACTTTATGTTGCACTTGAGACTACTGTTTAACTTAGTAGTTCTAGCTACTGAACTCCCTAACCTGAGGTCATATTATCACATGCCTTTACAACTTACTTTATGACTTCACCTCCTCATCATATATACTGTCCACCTCTTTCAAAGGTGGCTGCCATTTGGGTGTGCACCGTTAATATTCATGGCCGTCACATGAACGTTCAATGAATTATCTAACCTGTATTGCTCTATTGTAATAATAAAGCAATGAATACTATAAGATAGTCCTGTTAATGACGCTATTATGTTTGTATTGAGTAGGACTTGTGTTAGATTAATGATGGTGTGTTTGTCTTATCTGCTTAGATGTTAAGCTTGTAATTACAATACCATATGCATTAGTAGGATCGTTTTGATGTTAATACTGTATATTATTATAATTGTATGTTAAAATCAATTAATTGAAAACAAAAATTTTTATTTAAACATTCTTGATACCACTTTTCAAATCACATGTATCAATTCTTTTGTAAAAACC
>NW_024533236.1:0-49979 GCF_016097555.1 Gigantopelta aegis
TGTTTTATAAAAATAATAAATTACCAAATTATCTTTCTTCTTGTTATTTTTCGAGTACTCTCATTCCAATGCTTGGCACATCTAACCCATTACTGGATTAATTCTCTCTCAAAAAGAACCTCAGTAAAACAAATCCGGCATTACCACAAATCCATTTATTTCCAAATCATTATAAGCTTAAATAATAATTTATAACATGCCCAAATTTGGGCCCCTACTAAAAACCCCTTTTAACTTTTGGAATTAAAATAACCCCTCAAAACGTGAATAATATTTATTTTTAATTAAATAAATTTTTCCAATTATTTTTATTCTTTAAACTACCAAAACATAATATTAATTATATGCAATAAATTTTATTAATAATTTATTAATCGATTTTTCAAATTTTTCCGTTTCCATTAATTTCTCAAACAAAGCCCTTAACTTTGTCAGAAAATTCCCGTATTCAACTAAAATTCCGATAGGATGAGGCTCAAATATGGTTGGTTCACTTTCTCACTTTCCTCCATGTAACCTTATAAGAGAATATTCTTTGATTCTCAACAAATATGATTTACCATAACTTGTCAAGTCCAAGTATCCGACTAGAATATTTTACTACGTGGAACGATCATAAACTTTATATTTCATTTAATATCATATTAATGACTATATACTATAAACATTAAACTCACTCTAAATCTACTTAGCGGCTTCATCTAATACTAAAATAGAATATTTTCTGAAAGCTCTAGCAAGCAAAAGTTGTCTCTGACCCCACTAAAGTTCCCCACCTCCTTCATGCTGGCCTCTAAATTGACCACAATAATTTCCCACTGTTTCTTTATTAACCAATGTATACAAAAATACAATGGAACTAATATAGAGCATACTTTTCAAGCTTCCATTTCCTATCATTATACTTTTAAAGGGTAAATTATACGGGTCCCACCAAATAACAGGACCGTAAAACCTCATACAAATTAATAACACTCACTTTGATAATGGAAAATTTTTTTCCGAAGATCAAAAGACCCAAACTCTAATTTCTATTTCCATAATGATAATCTACCATAGGTTTCAGCTAGTCAATTGTTCCTAAGATAAACTTCCCACCAGTAACCCAACACTTTAAGGGAAAGTCTTCTTACTTCAATGAATAAGTTGTCTCTTTCCTTAGGTTTTTAATATCAAAAGAGATATCAGAAGAACCAGGATTTAATGACTATGAAAACTTTAAATTATATTTTCAGGCCACTCTGTGGAGGGTTGAAGGTAAGGATGGTTTCTGAGACTTCTCTCTAGTTTTTCCCATCTTAAAACACGTTTCAGAGATACCTTAAGGAATCAATTTATTATATCACTACCACCAATTCTCAATTTCTTACTTGCCCAGGTGATGAAAAAAATTGTTACAACAACAAACCAATGCAAAGCTAAAGTCGGGTTGACCAATTAAAATTAAAATCTTTATTAAGGGATTTTCCCACTTTTAGCCGGGTAAATAATTGAGTAACAGAGATTAAAAACACCAAATCAACACTAATTAAACCATTACAAGTTATGAATCAATTTTTTTATCATATAGGTACATACCTTAGTAGTCAAAATATGTCCAAGCCTGGGTTTTTTTTGGTATTTTTGAACGTTCCATTCTATTGTCTCCTAAATAAAATCATGGACATCCTTTGTAAATTTATTGACAAATAGAGTACATGACTACGCTATAAGTGAAAACCAATTTTCTTATATTAATTTACCAAAGCTTCTAATTTTTAATCTCTTGCTGTTTGAGGTAACCTTTATATTTTAAAAAATCAAACAACACCAAGCAACTATAATAATTGGAACACTGCATCAAAAAATAGCATAATCTTGAAACATAATGATAGGGTCTTAAAAGTAGTTTTATTCATTAAATTTAATAAAATATATTTTTTGCCAAACCCTAAAAATCGAATGAATATAGCTAATAGATCATCCAAACCAATGTCCTAAAAAACATTTAACAAAGACCTTATGATTATAAAAATAACTTTACAATTTACTGGGATTATACAAAGGTGAACTTTGCTCTCATACATGATAAATTATTAATAAGTATTTTCTCTTAAAAAATACAAACAAAATTTTTTAAAACAATCAGTACAAAAACTACATGGACAATAATTGAATTCTCTGATGAATAATGTAATGTGAGATCATTTTAGGACCACCAACCCGCCTTTAAATACAAAAATAAACTGGTTTAAAAAAAAATACAATAAATTATGTCAAACCAATCAGAAATCCCATCCAACACCAATTTCACCACGTGATATTAAAATCAATATTTAAGTTTATTTAATACTCCTCTCTAATATTCTAAATTAAAGTAATAAAGAAATAACCTCCACCAGCTTTTTGAATATTGATAATATTCTTATTATATTTTCCTGAGCACCTCTTATTTAGTGGATATCTTTCCTAACAAGTATAATTGAATATTAACCTATCCAGTTATTTTTCACAGGGCCATTTTGTTGGTTATTGTGAAAAACTTTTCTCTAAAATTTCACATTTAAAGAATTATTTAATTGCCAAATACATCATTTGATTTTCTTTAAACAATTTTGGGTAAAAATTTGCTATCCAACTTGCAAGAAAATGACTTTTACGTAAGAACTTTTATATAGAAATGTATTCAATTACAAATCCTGTTTGTATTCTCGGGGTTGAGTTTAACTCTTTAATAATCCAACCATATGATAAATATGTTTTCCAATTAATTAAACATTTAAAAAATAATGAAATGAGTTTATAACATCTTTTTTACACTAAACCCATTCACTGTACCTTGTTAAGCAATACTCTGCCACTACAATATAGTTTACATTTTTAGCCTGCACATTTCCAGTCAATCACTTTTTCACTAATATTTTAGTTGGATGCCATATTGGTAAAGCCCTTTTTGTTTTAAAAACAGTTATATGAAAATAATTTTTATTACCCTCCATACCCCCAAGTAATTTCACATTTTAAGAATTAATTGATGTTTCACAATACAACAATTTTGTCAAAATCATCTTTAATACCCTAATCATTATAATAATAATAAATTACTTTAATATACTACCTTCAAAGATATTCCTACTGCATATCAAGCACTAATGGATCATAAGATAATATCCCTTAGATAACTGCCTTCTAATTTCATCTGGCTTTTTCCCCACTAAAGTTATCCTCTCTCCCCACTAGTGTCCGATCACCTAAGGAGGAGTTCTAGGCCTACAAGATAGTTACAACCAAATGATTTTTATAATCAAACCTTTCTAACCAAGCCTTATTCGTGTTTAACCATTCAATTGATAAGGGAAACAAAAAGAATTTTTCTCTCAGAGTTTTAGAACCCAAAATTCCTGACTAGCAATCTATTGACCTCTCACTTCTACATACCTTCAATGGTGTAACCCTTAGTAAACCTAAGTAAATTGGATCAAATCATTCAAAAAACATTATAAATCTATTTATTATCTTTACTTTTCCAGATCCCATCCTACAAAATATAAACTTGTCTATTAAAATATACAATATATATTTTTATTGTAGATTTTGGTCAACATTAAAGAATTTTTATGTTGGGTTTCTCAATATCCAAACCATAGCTGGGAATCTGTACTAATTTCCTACCTTTACACGGGTCTGGGAACAGTGGTTTGAATGCATTAATTTTGTATTATTGGGAAACAATTTTTTCTACTGAATTTTTCTAATTAAATGTTCCACTTTAAATTAATAATTTATATAAAAATTATTTACCAGCTTGTTAATTCAGGCTAAACGTTCAGGCAAAAAAACCTCATTGGGAATTAAAAATAAGAAAAACCACAATACTATGACCTTAATCTTTTATTCCCAAATATGAAATATTGAATAATCCCAATTAAAGGCACGTAAATATAAATGAAAAATGATTTAAGTCACTTAACCCTATTCCAGGATGCCTCTCCTCCAAAACTAGTATACATGAAATCTATACCATAGCAATAGAGGACTGGAAACAATTAAGATGCTCTATCTTTAAGCTGTGCCCAAAAAGTATTATTCTCCTTCCTTAAACGTATAATAGTAGAACCAATTAACTATATAGGTAGTGACCTTCTTAAATTGATACACTGACTAAAGCATATCCCAAGCATAGCATTTTGATTGACTCTTTTGCAGTGTCACCTTCATTCACCCCTTACTCTCTCCTATCAGTTAATTTGGCTGCTTTTGGATCTACAAGACCTAGTAATATGTATGAAATGAATATAAATATCAAGTACCTTATTTTTTATATATACCAGCTACACCAAACTGTAGTGGTATTACTGTCACTATAGCTCCATAGCTATTACAGTACTCCATTGAGACTAGTAATACAACAGGTAAGTAATAACAATTAAGTGACAAGGGAAAGCAGCAAAGAAGGGAACATAACGTGATTGCCTTATAGTAAGTGAATGAAGTATATTTTCAAATAAATTAGCTCACATGATGCAAAGCGATGTACATCATTAGAAGCCTACTTTGATGACATGGACCCACTGTCATTGACTTAGTTTAGTTTGACTTAATGTTAAAACCTGTTGAGTATATATATATATATATATATATAAAAGGCAATTGTGGTTTCTCACACAATAGCCATATGGTATAGACTCATCTTACCTTCTCATAAATAACACTAGTAAATAATATTCTATTTATCCACCTAATTTACGTCCAGCATAAAATACAAAGCTGACAAACATAGTTTGTCAAAGACAATAAAGAGAGAGGTCATGGCCAACAAATATGCAGTTGGTAGTCCTCGTTGATGAATGGAGACTCAATAGGTAAAATAATTTTGTTAGCAATCCAAGAACTTCTCCTTGAGCAATAAAAATATCTACCTATAAGATTTAATAGAAATATATTTTTTGTTTAATGTAATTTATTAATGAGCACATTAAAGGCATAGGCTTACCAAAGCAAACGTTAATATTTGAATTAATAGAAGTCTCCACCAAAACATTCAATATTACAAGCCATAATCTTGGAGACTGTCCATATGTCTTCTTTGTAATTCATAAGACCAGTATCTAATGACAATATAATTTAATATGAACACTGTATATACAATACCTTTTGAACTTGGTTTTGGAGATATCTAGAGTCAGCTTCAGAGGATGAGTATAGAGATCAGAGTGATGTAGACTACGTCGACAACCAATACAGAATAATGGCTCTAACCAACTACTATAGAAAAGACAGCTGGTCTATTACTGTGAACTAAGTTGCCATAGAAGACAATCCAAATAATAACACGATCACAAGTATCTTGAGCTAGACTAGAAGGTCTATATAGTTCATTGATATAGTTTAACATCCTCACTGAACAAATATATAATGTATTGAATATAAGCATACCAAAAGAAATTCTAAGAACAAGTTGTATTTGACCTTCTTTCTTGGATCAGTAGAATAACTCATGACCGGATACAAAGAGATTTACAAGGAAACAATCATAACTTTGAAGGAGGGGCTAAGACCGGTACCGGCGCGGTCAGTGCACACTACATGACGTCACATAGTCTATACTAAAAAAAACTACAACACTATTCCAACCTTTACGTACACGTTAGACTTTAAAAGGAAAAAAGACTTTCCGTGATCATGGGAGAAAGTGATGAAGAAAATGAGACTTTAGTTCGCCCATTATCAGACTCAGATGATGGTGTATAAGAAAGGAAGTACAGAAACCTAAAAAGCCAAAACGAGTTACCTCCCGTTTCTTTAATGTCCTTACTAGCTCTAGTCTTCTTTGTGCTGTTTTGTTGTGTCCTTGGTCTCTTTTTAGCGCATTCTCTAATACTACATAGAAAAATTCAAGGTCAAGCCCACATCTGGCACGTGCATACTTGATGCAGATTCCACTACTAATTGGGAGTGTGACGGCACCTGTGTTTAGCTATTGGAGGAGAAGTTTGTTATAGCCCTTTATGCTCTGTATCTATTGCTGTTATGATCATCAAGATATGTGGAGGATTGGAGCATGTAAGTGGTGTGATACTCGATAAAGAAATTTGATGTGGCTGTTAACTTTCCATTTTATTGCTAGGCCGATATGTCTCTATGTTTTCTATGTATGGTACATATGTCAGAACAGTGACTATAAGCATGTCCCTTATAACTTAAAGTATATTGTTACTTGTTAGAGTTAGGGCTAAGTTAAAACTTGAACAAAAAAGTACTATACATAGTTTAGAGTTTCATATAGTACTGATACTATAGAAGGAAAGGTATATTATATTAATAATTGAATGTCAAAGACGAACTACTATGGAAAGTAGTTATAATAATATATTTTCCTTAATAAATAATTGCGACCATAAATATGAAAATGATACTTAACATCCGAACGAATTTCAAACAAATGCTTGTGTAGAAATAGTTGCTATGTGTCCCATCTTGAGCAAGAAATCAATGTAATTTGGTATTCATAAGGCTCAATCATTGGGCTTGTCACATGCAGTATTTTAATAAATTCCTGTTCAAGATGGCTGCACAGCAATAATTTATTCGCAAGTGTTCGTTCGAAAATCTGTTTGCATATTAGGTATTGTTTTCATATTTATGGTCACAATTATTATTGTCCAAGTGATATCATATATTAAGCATGTAGATGTAATTTCCTGGAGTATTAACAAGGTGCAAACAAGTTTATGTGTATAACCACAAGTGAGATGTGTTTATATAATTTGTTATCTTTGATGATGTGACCTGTACAGGATACAGTGTTATTTGGTGGTACTGTACGATATAATCTTGACCCTTTTAAAGTGTATAATGATAGTGACATATGGACAGCATTAGAACAAGTATGTCATCTATATATCAGTTCCATTGTATTTATTGTATCCATTAGGTTCAACTGAAGAATACAGTAGAATTTATTGATGGTCAATTAGAGGCCACAATCACTGAAGGAGGTGGTAACTTTAGTGTGGGTCAGAGACAACTGTTCTGTCTTGCTAGAGCTCTTCTTAGAAATAATTCTATTATAGTATAGATGAAGCTACTGCTAATGTAGATTTAGAGTGAGTTAACTGTTCTATAGTATATAGTCATTGTAATATTGATCATATAGAACTGAGTGATATCATTCAACAAGTTATACGTGATCATTTCTCTCACTGTACTGTACTAACTATTGCTCATCGTCTGGATACTGTCATGGACTCTGACAAGATTATGGTAAATCATCATGTTGTTGAGAATCAATAGATATTATTCTCATTATAATGTATTACATGGAGGAGAAGTTGTAGAATATGATGAACCACACCTACTACTCTGTCAGCCTTCATCCTATCTTAGAATGTTAGTGGATCATACTGGAAATGTTTACTGCACAGAAGTTAAGGACCATTTCTCTTGAGAAATATCATTGTTGAGCCAGGAGATGATCATTTGGACACAATCATGATAATTTGAATTATTAATAATTATTTTATTTATTCAATAATTATATTGGTGGTTATTAAGAGATCATAAAACATAGTAGATTGCAATTATTTAAATTATAATTGTAATTATTATTCAGAATTTAATTAAAATACACCTACATACCAAAGACTTTAGTTTTGCATTTGCCACGACTCTCCTAATACAATTAAATTAAAGAGACAGTGATCACTGCATGAACTTTATAGCTATACTTACACAGATTTTTTTGGAACACCAAATGTACACTATATGTACATGGACTAGACTACTAATTAGCAGTTTTATCTTCAATATTAGGTTGATCTATAGATATAACATTCTACTTATAAGAATACTTCCATCCAATAATAGAAAATGTTCTTGTATCCCTATTTTTCAGCTTTAATGTCACTAATGTATATTATTATCTATTAATTTGTTCTAGGAACTGTTTACATGATGCACTTTATTATCTAGAAAACATGCTATAATACATGCATATAATATATTCTTGAATTTTCTCTATTTATAATTTGTCTAATGATTTCCTTCATTCTGCTATTAACTAGTCTAGACTAGCTATTTAATAATGGAACAATGAAATTCTTAGTTCTTCATGTGATAATGTCTCTTGTACTAGTGGTAGGAGGGAACCAATCAACAGTTCTTCATTCTTCATTCTTATTTAGGATAATTTACTTATGTAGTACAATTTGGATGATGTGGTGACTAACATCTAGACATGAGGAATGTTGTTGTTATATTTCATTGACTTAAAGTTATAACTTTTATTGTATTCAATGAACAATGGAGATTAGTAAAATAATCACTAAATTATGTCATCAACGAAGTATATGTCAATAGATCAATGAATTATATTATCTTTTCCCTAAACACTAAACCATCCTAGCCTTATGTTAGTAACTAGTGACTGTGTGTTACTATTTTAAGTAAACATATAGTGCACACTGAACCATAATTATCTCTACAACATGGGAAGGTTAAATTGATGTTATCAATATTCATACAAATTCGTTTTGTGATTTTTATATTATTATTATATAAAAGTGCAAAGAATCTTGTTTATGCAGTACATCAATTATAAAGTAAACATTGTTATAATTATTGTGTTCCAAGTGATTTCTCTTGGCATAGTGTCAATACAGATTCAATGATCTTGTTAAGTTGATATCATCTAGGAATAAACAAGTTCACTTAGTCTTGACCTTTGCAAAAACAACAGATAAAGAATACATACAGGTTTTTTGCACCATTAAAGTAACCGTTCAGTAAATTACATTGACTTGTTTTAGCTAAGAAGGTTATGAAGAGTGCAAATTACACATGACCTTAATATCTTTCTTCTTGCATGCTTTTCTGGAGTACTCGTTATTCTAATAGCATTGGCACTATGCGAACCCATTACTGGGATATAATTCTCTACTCTAAAACAAGAACAGTCACTTAAAACAAATATGCTCAGGCATATATGGCCACAAATGCATACACTATAAATAATCATATAGCTAATGTATAAAATTGCATACAAATATTGACAGGTATACTTAAGCTACATTTATAAAACCTCTGAAACATTTTGTATCTACTCAATAGGAGTTAAAGGAATACGCCCCTCAAAACGTGTGCTGACTAGTAATTGCAATGTACTATGTTTTATGATCTCTTAATAACCACCAATATAATGATTGAATAAATAAAATAATTATTAATAATTCACATTAATCATGATTGTGTCTAAATTATTCATCTCCTGGCTACACAATTATATTTCTAAGAGCAATAGCCCGTAACTTCTGTGCAGTAACATTTCCAGTATGATCCACTAACATTCCAATATAAGATGAAGGCTGAACAGAGTAGTAGGTGTGGTTCATCATATTCTACAAATTGAGCAATAGTTAGTACAGTACAGTGAGAGAACTGATCACGTATAACTTGTTGAATGATATTATCAGTTCTATATGATCAATATTACAATGACTATATACTAGATAGAACAGTTTAACTCACTCTAAATCTACATTAGCAGTAGCTTCATCTAATACTAAAATAGAATTATTCTAAGAAGTGCTCTAGCGAGACAGAAAAGTTGTCTCTGACCCACACTAAAGTTACCCACCTCCTTCAGTGATTGTGGCCTCTAATTGACCATCAATAATTTCTACTGTATTCTTCAGTGAACCTAATGTATACAATAAATACAATGGAACTGATATATAGATGACATACTTGTCTAATGCTGTCCATATTTACTATCATTATACACTTTAAAAGGGTCAAGATTATATCGTACAGTACCACCAAATAAACACTGGATCCCTGTACAGATTACATCATTAAAGATAACAAATTATATAAACACATCTCACTTGTGGAATAATGGAAAATATTTTTCCGAAGTTCATGAAATATTTTTCCGAAGTTCATGAAGACCCAACTGCTAACTTCTATTCCATCAATGATAATACTACCATGAGGTTTCAGCTAGTCTAAATAATGCTGCTACTAGAGATGACTTCCCTGCACCTGTACAACCTACAATACCTATCTATAATGAAGGGATAGTCTTTCTTCTCACTTCAATGAATGAAGTTTGTCTCACTTTCTCTCTAGGCTTAATATCACAAAAGATATTATGAAGAACAAAAAGAACTTTCAGTAGAGTGACGATATGACACATCACTCATTACAGGCCATCTGACTCTAGTTTCTTTCCCATAAGCTATAACACGTTCAGGAGATACATCTAAGAGAAAGTCAATGTTAGGTTAGCTAGTCACTGCTCACCAAATTCTCAATTTCTGTACTTAGTCTCAGAGTGAATGCAATGATATCAGTTAATGTAGCAACATAGCCAATGACAAAGCTACAAGTGCAGGGTTAAGACCTAGATATAAAATATAAATACATTTATTAAGAGGATCTTTCTCACTTTTAGCCAAGGGTATATAGAAGTGAATTGAGAGTAACAGAGATATACATAGCACTTAATAGATCAACACGTAATTGAAACCATCTACAAGTTAATGAAGTCAATATTTGATTTATCATCATATATGGTACATACCTGGATGTAGTCAGAAATATGTACCAAGCCTGTGAGTGTTTATTTTGGTAATCATGAAACTGTTCCATTACTATTGTCTCCATGGAATAAGATCGTATGGTAGCTAGTCCTTGTAAAGTTATTGACAATGAGAGTACAATGGACTACGAGCTATATAGTGAAAGATACCAATGTATCATTATTATATATAATATGTTACCTAAAGCTTCTAATCTTTTAACATCTCTTGCTGTCTTTAGATAATACCATCTTATAAGTTAAGAAAGATACAAACACAACAACCAATGCAACTAATAGATAATAATTAGCAACAACTGCAATCAGAAAATAGCTATACATCTTGAAATACCTGTAATAAGATGGAAGATGTCTTATAATATTAGGTTTATCAGTTACAAGTTGTAATGAAAATATATTTTTGATAGCCGTACCGCTAAAAATCGAATGAAATGATGGGCTAATAGATCATCCATAAATCCAATGTCCTTAGAAAAACGATTTAACACACGACCTATGATGATTAATAATGAATGATCTTATTGTACAATTATAGTACCATGGGATTAGTATCAAAGAAGTGAACTGGTGCTCTCAGTACATGACTGAACATTCTATTATGAAGTACTTGTGATGCTCTTAAAAAAAGTACACACAACAAAATTGATTTTAAAACAATACAGTACTAAAAACTAGCAGTGAGACTAGTATAGACTTGAATTCTCTGATGAGTAGTGAATGTCATGTGGTAGAGTCATTATTAGGATCCACAGTACACTCTGCCCTGTATAATGACAAAAATAAGACATGGTTATAAAAAAATATTACAATAAATTAATGTACAAACCAATCAGAAATCCACCAGTTTGCAACAACTAGATTCACCTACGAATGTGATATTATAAAATCAATATCTTAAGTTTATTTATAGTACTTACCTCTGCTAATATACTAATATTAAAGTAATAAGAGAAAATATATATCCTCCACCAGCTTTGAAGTATTGATAATTTGTCTTCATTGATATTGTACCATGAGCACGCTCTTCATTTAGTGGAGTATCTTCCTAACAAGTATAATAGTGTAATATATATGACCATATCCTAGTTATTTTACACAGTGCACATTTTGTTAGGTATCTATTATGTGAAAAACTTTTCTCAGTAAAATTTACACATTTGATAAAGAATTATTAATTGCAATTTATCAGTGTGTTTTCTTTATAACAATTATGTGTAAGAAATTTACCTGATCCAATCCTGTCAAGAAAATGAGATTTCTCATTACATAAGTAACTATTATATAGTAATAGTGTATTCAAATACAAATACCCTGTTTAGCTAATTCTGCTGGGTTGAGTTGATAACTCAGTATTTAATTCAACTCCTATAAAAAAGTAAATCATAGAATATGATATTGTCAGCATTAACTTAAACATATTAAAAGTAATAATGATAGTATGAGTTTATAACATCTTGTTTTACTACAGGATAAAACCCAATCACTGTACCTTGTTTCAATGGCAATACTGCTGTCACTACAATTAGTAGTTACATCTTCTTGAGCACTCTTGTCAACTAGTCCAGTCAATGCGCTTTTTTCATTTAATACTTTAGTTGGACTACCATATAATGGTAACAGAGCCCTATTTTGTTTATAATACAAGTTAAATTATATGGAAAATAATTTTCTATTACCTCCATAAGCCCCAATACATTATCACATTGTTCAAGATATGAAGTTGATGTGTCACTATATACAACAATTTTGTCAGATAATAAATTTTTAATACACCTGATGATGAAATATAACATAATAATAATAAATTACTTAATAAATACATACCTGTCAAAGATATGTCTACTGACTGCAGTTATCTACTTAAGCACTAGGTGGGATCATCAAGGAGATATATATCAGCCTGATGATATACTGCTCTTGCTAGATTAACTCTGGCTTTCTGTCCTCCACTAAGAGTTACTCCTCTCTCCCCTACTAGTGTCAGATCACCATAAGGGAGAAGTTCTATGTCCTACAATGATAATGTGTACAACATAAAGTGATTTTATAAGTCAAACCTTGTCTAGAGCACAAGCCTCTAGTACAGTGTTATACCATTCAAATTGATAAGGGAAACCAAACAGAGCATTCTCTCTCAGAGTATTTGAGAACACAAATGATTCCTGACTAGCATATGCTATTGATCCTCTCACTTCTACATTACCATTCAATGGTGGTAACGTCCTTCAGTAAACATGAAGTAAAGTGGACTACAGAATACATTGACGATATCAAAACATTATAACATCTGATTTATTAGTCTTTACTTTTCCAGATCCAACTAATCCTACAAAACAATAGAGACTTAGTCTATATATAGTAAATATATCAATGATATATTTATATTGTAGATTACTTGGTCAACATTAAAGGAGATATTTTTTAATGTTGGTTTCTCAATATCCATAGACCATGAAGCTGTGAGATCTTGTACATAAATACCAGTTACCTTTATCACTGGTACTGGAGACTAGTGGTTTGAAGAGCAATATAATTTGTATTACTGTAGGAACAATCTTTTCTACTGGTATTTTTCTAATGTAAATGTTCAACTGTTAAATTAATAATTTATAGTAAAATTATTACCAGACTTGTTATGAAGTTCAGGACTAACAGTTCAGTGCAAAAAGAAAATCCTACATTGGGAATTAAAAGATAAGGAAAATACACACAGATACTACTGACCTAATTCCTTTATATCCAACATATGATTCAGAAATTGTAATAATCCCAGATTAAAGGGAACAGCAGTATAACGTATAAATGAAAGATGAGTAAGTGCACTTAACACTATTCCAGGAGTGAGCTCTCCTCCAAAACTAGTATACATTGAGAATACTATACACATAGTAATAGGAGGACTGGAAACATTATAAGCATATCCTAAAGCTTTAATGGCTGTGCCCAAAAAGTAATTAATATCTCCTTCCTATAAAACTGATAAATATAAACCAAGTAACCAATATAGTAGTGACCTTCTAATAGTTGAGACAACATGACTAAAGGCATATTCCCAAGCATACATTTTAATGACTCTTATTCCAGTGATCACTTCATTCATCACCTTTACTTCTCCTATCAGTTAATTTGGCCTGCTTTTGTCTACAAGACCTTAGTAATATTATACAAATTGAATATAAATCAAGTACCTTATTTTTGTATATATACCAGCTACACCAAACTGTAGTGGTATTACTGTCACTATAGCTCCTATAGCTATTACAGTACTCCATTGTATTCTAGTATACAACAGTAAGTTAATACAATTAAGTGACAAGGAAAGCAGCAAAGAAGGGAACATAAGTGATTGCCTATAGTAAGTGAATGAAGTATATTTTCAATTAAATTAGCTCACATGATCAAAGCGATGTACATCATTAGAAGCTAAATTGATGACATGACCCACTGTCAATTGACTTAGTGTAGTTTGACTTAATGTTAAAACCTGTTTGATATATATATATATAACATAATATATTATATAATATTATATATATATTATATATAAGCAATTGTGGTTCTCACAATAGCCATATGGTATAGACTCATCTTACCTTCTCATAAATAACACTAGTAAATAATATTCTAATTAATCCACCTAATTTACGTCCAGCATAAAATACAAACTGACAAACACAGTTGTCAAAGACAATAAAAAGAGAGTCATGGCCAACAAATATGCAGTGGTAGTCTCAGTTGATGATGATGGAGATGGGAATAGTAAAATAATTTGTTAGCAATCCAAGAACTTCTCCTTTGGGCAATAAAAAATAGCTTACCTATAAAATTTAATAGAAATATATTTATTGTTTGAATGTAATTATTAATGAGCACATTATTTGCTTACCAAACAAATGCTAATATTTGAATAGGATAGAAATCTCCACCCAAAACATTTTAAATTCAAAAGCCATAATCTTGGAGACTGTCCATTATGTTCTTCTTTGTAATTCATAAGACCAGTATCTTAAGACAATATATAGTTTATATGAACACTGTATGTACAATACCTTTTGAACTTGTTTTGGAGATATTTAGAAATACAGCTTCAAGAGATGGTATAGAGATCAAGTGGATTAGACTACGTCGAACTAACCAATAACAATAATAGGCCTCTAACCAACTATAAAGAAAATAACAGTTGGTCTCTTACTGTGGAACTAAGTGGCCATAGAAGAAAATCCACATAATAAATATCACAAAGTATCTGATTGCATTGACTCGAAGGTCCTTTATAAGTTCATTGATATCGTTGAACTCCTCATTGAACAAATATATAATCATTGAAACATAAAATACCAAAAGAAACAACTCTAAAGAACAAGTTTGATTTGACCTTTTCTTCCTTGGGATTAATAGAATAAATCATGACTAGTAAAAAAGAGTTACAAGGAATGGTATATGATATTTTAATAACTTTGAAGGAGGTGGCCTAGCAGCTAGTAGCTATATAAGACCACTGGACACAACATTACGTCACTTATCCTATACTAAAAGGTTGGATCCCCCCCACTAAACCCTTACGTACAAGTTAGCCTTTATTAAAAGGAGCAACAAGACCTTTTCCGTGATCATGGGAACGAAATTGAGAAAGTATGACGAAAATGAGACTTTGAGTTTGGCCAGGTGGTAGAATCAGATGATGGCGGTATAAGGAAGGAAGTGAGAAACCTAAAAAGCCAAAACGAGTTGCCTCCCTTTTCTTTTAATGCCGTACTAGCTCTGCCCTTCTTTGTGCTATTTGTCTTGTCCTTAGTCCTTTTTAGTGCATTTTCCTCGCTAAACTAAGAAAAATCAAGATCAAACCCACATCGGCAAGGGCATAATCACGGCAGATTCCACTACTCAATTGGGATGGTTGATGGCCCCTGTCGTTTAGCTATTGGAGGAGAAGTTGTTATAGCTGTTTATGCTCTTGTACACTCTATTGCTTGTTATGACTCATCAAGATATGTTGGAGGGTGGAGCATGTAAGTGTGCGATAATGATATAAGCAATTGATGTGTTTGTTAACTTTACCTTATTTGCTAGGCCCACTTATGGCTCAGTTTCTATGTATGTTGGTACACATTGTCGAGACAGTGCCACTATAACTGTCCCTTCTATTTAAGTGTAATTATTTAAACTTGTTCAGTTAGGGTTTAAGTTAAAAGTTGAACAAAGATGTAAAATTGGGAATTTAGATTTCAATAATAATACTATAGAAGGAATTATATGTAAAAGATTAAAAAAAAAAAATTAACAAGTGACTCTAACCAATTTGCAATTTGATACAGGCACCAAAAATCAAATTAACTACAACATTTCAATTATTACATAAACAGTCTCTTTCCACTTAGACCTAACAGTAGTATAAAATTGCTGGGTGTTTGTGTTGGGCTACTGTGAAATTGCTAGCGATACACAAAGATGAGCACTACCGCTAGCAAATTCTATGAGCATCCAAAAAAATACTAGCTGATCAAGATTTCTTTATGTTGTTTACTTTTTTATGGAAAAAAAAAAATGTGTTGTGATGCCTCAGAAAACGATTTCATAATTGGTTTGTTCTAATACATTATTTTGGTACCACTTGCAATGTATAGTCACGATATTTGGCAATAAAACGATGTAGTATCCTACTTACATTCTGTGGATTCTATATACTTTTGATTGGTCGTCATACATACAAGTATCATTCTTGTTAGGGAATTGAAACCATAAATGTACCAAAAAAAATACATGTACCAGTTTTAAAACTGGTTTATAATCAATATTAACTTTAGTGGCTAAATGAAAGGCACTTGTTTCATTTAGTTTGGAATCAGCAGTGTTCTTAATTTTTTATGTTGACAATAGCAGTAATAATCATGATACCTACTCTCATTCAATTACCTGTGTTGCGTATCAGTGTTGGACGGACCTCTAACATGTAGTCATCTCAAAGGCGAGTAGTTACTACCATAAAGTTAAAGTTATAATTATCTAATATGTTTCCTTAATAAAAACATTTATGGATGTGTATGATATAGCAAAATGTTAAGCAGATATGTATCCTTGAATGTTGGAACAGGTAAAAACCACGTGTCTATATACTATTAGAGGTGCTAAACACTTAGTCATATATATATGTATTGAATTTGTTTCTAATGGCCATTCATACTCAATGAAATTAGGTGAATTGAAATCACTATAAAAGATCATGTGTGATAATATGAAACTATTAAAATGGTTTCTTTCAAGTTTCTTTGAATCGCTAAGTTATCAAATATTTTTTTTCCTGACACAATATAAATATCCTCTTTAATGGTTCCCAGTAAAGCAATTATCGCATTCCTAAACATGAACCAAACCCCACACCCACACACATAAAAAAACAAGGTAACTGTGCTGGTCAGATTATTTTGCCTTGTGCTAAGGCACTCGCAATTATGATAGTAAAATTACTTTATGGTTATATTTAGCTCGTGTGTTTTTTCTTCTATAGGTGTGCTTGATGTTCCTATTGGTAATGTATACTTCTATAAGGCCTACAAGTTTGCTGAGGTATTCCTTCATGATGACATTATACTACTATATACTACTAAAACTGCTTTGCCCCCTCTAAGTCAGCCAACCTGGATTAAAAATCTGGCAAGGCCATTTTAACTGTCATGCATTGCTGTAGAAAGTAACATATATATTTGATGTACTTTGTTTGGTAAGTAACAATTTTTGTACTGATTACTTGAGAATAACACTTTCAAAGCTTACCATAGATGTATTTGATCTACAATATCAGCTGACTACTTTTAGAATGCTATTTGCTTTCATTCTCCTATATGTAATTATAACAAACTGTCACAATAAATACTTTGAAATACTATTTTCATTGGGTCGATCTATTTTTAAAGACACATTAAGTTAAAGTTTGAAGTTAGGTCTTAACATATATACTGGTATATGGTTGCTAGCCAACAATATGTTAAACAGTTTGACAAAAAGCAAAACATTTTTTTATAATTTAAAATGCCAGCTAATGGAAAAATGACAATGATACTTTCTTAACTATGTTTTAACTATGTTTATTTGACCCAAATTATTTCTTTGATGTATTTATTCTTTAGGTCTCTGCTTGGTTAGGATTTGGTGTGTTGTTTTGTATCACTATTTTTTATATCATCTGTGTTATCATGTACTGTTATGGGAAGAGACAGCTCGTGTGGCTAGAAAGGAAGCTTACCCAAGAGCTATTATGATCATAAAAGGCAAGAAAAAGAGGAAAAAAGAGAAAAAGATTAAATAAATAATTCATTAGTTTTTTTTTTGAATGTATTTTAAATGTTAGATTTGCGTTGAAAGTATTTCCCCACATACTAGTTATAAACTACATTTATTTAGAAAAAATATATTTATCTTGTTTAATTGAAAATTAACTATAACACTAACACACCAAAAATCAACTAAGTTTTCATATAGCATGTATAAAAATCTAAAGCATCATAAAAGTTAGTACGTTTTTTAAGTGTTTAAGGTATCCATGATTGTTAATAACATCCCATCCAGTAATCAGATCTTCGTTCCACCCCTTCTAAAAAAGTAAAAGGGGACACATTTAACAGTGTAACATACTTAACTATATTGCTCACCATTGTAGCCATATCTTCATCAAAATAGTAAAGTCAAAAATATCTCCATTTTCAACAATTCTCTCTTCTTTAACACTCTTTGGTATACATACAAAACCTCGTTGTAAGGACCACCTGATAAGTACTTGAGCAGGAGACTTGTTATATCTAAAAATTCACATATTAAACACAACAAATGATTTTGAAGACTCACTTTGTTGCAATAGCAACCAGCTTTGGATCTTGGAGTTTTTCTCCTTTAGTCAAAGGAGAATATGCTTGAATGACAATGTCTTTATTTTGGCAGTATTCAACCAAGTTGTCCCATGTTAAATAGGGGCTAAGTTCAATCTGATTTACTATAGAACATTAGGAATAAATGAAAATAATATTATTTAGTATATACCAGCAGGGATATCATCAGGTGTAGCTTCGATCACTTGTCCAAATGATGGATATTAAAGTTAGACACGCCAATAGATCTAAAGAGAGCAATACTCATTAACTATATAATATGCTATTATGTACTTTGCTAGGCCTGCTTCTTTAGTTCTACCATTGTCTTCCATGACTCCACAGTTGCTCCACCACTGGAGAATGCATTAAATACAAGTCGACATAATCCAGTCCCAATCTATTAAGAAATAACCGTGTTAAATATTTGAGTTTAGTACTCATTTATATCAAAATAAAACTTGTATGGTTATTAAAAAAGGTACAGCAAAGTACTTGTCATCTTACTTCCTAAGACTGGTTTGAGAGGCAGCTTCAGCTTTTTCTTTTCCATGGTCACTATTCCAGAGCTAACAACAATTCAGCAATAAATAATGATATTGTGTTAGAGCTTACTTTAGTAGATATATAGAGCTGGTCTCTTGGTAAACCACATTTTTGGATTGCCCTACCAACTCTTCTTCATTCCTAAGTAAAATCATTATCACATAATAACGGTAAGCTTGTGTACTGAACACAAACTAATATCATAACATTTTGATGGACATCTTCTGGTAATAAGCAACATTTTTTCAACAAAAGGAATCTACATTGTATATGAAGAATATCAAGTCTTAAAATGTGGTCCTGTATTTCTCTTATGCAGGGGAGTGAAGGCTAACTACACAAGAATAGATTATCTGATGATCTAAAGCAATGAATCACATGCTTAAGCTAACTCTAAGACCAGGTATTAAGTTGAAGTGACAACATCTAATCAGTCAGTTTGACCCACCATCTCTATGTATGTATTATAAGGTCATTATATACCTGTAAATATGTTGCGTATCAATCATTCTGTAGCCATGTTTAAGAGCCCAGAGACAAGCTTGTTCTGTTTTCTCCATTTGCCTTAGCTAGATAGACTCCTAGTCCAAGATGGGAATTGTCTGACCGTCTCTCGCAAAGTCAGAGGGGTGACCTTGCTGAGAGCCATTGTGAATCTGATATTCAAAACCCACCCCCTAATTTTTAATCATGTACCAGCCTGAAAGTTTTTATATATAAATGCAACTAAACTAAGATAAATTAAAGCTTAAATAGGTTCTCTCTTTTGTGTCAAGATATTTTACGCTTCTTTGTTGTGTATTTCTTTATCCCATTGTATCTTCATCATCTAAGAATGATACTGAATTAAACTTACTTCAAATAATATTAACACTGACTTGCTTGTCTTTTTCTCAGAGTATACTTTCTTTCATATTTACTCACATCAAATTTTCTTTTACATCCTTCATAATTCATATAACGTATTTTACCAAATACTTTCCTTTCAGCCCATCCTTGATCATGACCTGAACCCACACATTGACCACCATACAACCTATAAGAGAAGAAAGATCACATTGAAAGTAGCTATAGACTATGCTGAAACTTTAGTGCAAAATGCATTGTAAAATATGTCTTACTCAAGTATTTAGAACATACAACACGCAAACATAATTTGAATGTTTCATGTAATACTATTTTACTGTGCTTTAAAAGTTAGGACTGACCATTTAACTTGTCTCTAAACAAGCATCATTAAAAGTTTAAGACACTAATTAACACATGTCAAGTTAACTATAAATTCTTACCAACATAGCCATTAGGATCTCTTCCATCAAGTTCATATCTGTCATTGAAATAAATACTATTCTCAATTCTTCTTCTGGTGACTCTGTCCACTCTAAGATCTTCTTTGCCCAGTACATTCTCATAAATCCATGCATCTTTACTTCCTGTACCATTTGTAACTAGAGGATAGCACAAAGCAATCATGTAAGAATAAAAGCATATATCTATTATACTCCCATTGAACACAAAATACAAGATCATATGATATATCAATATTACATTACTTACTTGTGCTGCAATTCCAAAGTGGATCATGTGTTGAAGAAGTTTCAATTGTTCTTGTGAATAGACATATTCTCGTTTGTCCTTCCAATGAACTCTGATATATTATGAATTATATTAACATCATTAGATATCTTACTTCAGTGTTTCTTGAGCCCAAGCTGGAGCCACCACTAATGTTGTCATAATTTTTATTATAAAAACAGAAATTGTCAGCTAATTCTCTCCTAACAACAGCTTCTTCAATGAATGATGAGACACTAGTGGAAAATTGTGACTGAACTGTTTCACTCACGCGCAATGACTCCGTTGTATACTCAATTGACCTTAAAACAATCAATAAGAATAAAATGACTTATCAGTTTATTAAGCTCATCATTTATGTGTGAATGATTTAAACATACTTTTAGTAAGTAATTTAATATTACTGTCAATATTGAATCAGGCATAGCAATGAAGATTGCTCATTTACAAATCAAAACAGCACATTTCAATTCATAACAAATTTCACTTGAACAGCTACATGTAAGAATAAACTACACATATGAATACAACAATGATATTATTCCTTCCACTTACCAAAATGAAACCACGGAGACAAGTTACTGAGACCATTAGCATTAGGATCATTACTAGTGCAGCCAAAAAGACTTGAGTCTCTTTTCACAAAACTCTTCCAACATTTGTAGACCTGCTACTGTACCATGGAGTAGCCCAATCCACTTCTTTTACACTTTTTGTCTACCTCTAGACTCTGAAAGGCAGCTGACCAATCTACAGCCTAAGAAAAGAACTACACAATTAGTAGCACAGTGTAACTTTATATATCTAATTTAAAGATCAAAGTTTATAATTACACATATATATAAATAATACTTCTTTAACTTACATCAATTGATAGAGACTCATTATAAGGGTGTTTCAACAATTGCAGGAAAGTCTGTGAGATATATCTGGGTAAAACTTTGTGTATTTTTATTTCGATTGTTTCTGGCTGCATATTCTGTTTCTCTGATGACACCCCACAGGAATAATATTATGAGCATCAACCTAAATGGACAATATAATAGCAATGAAAATATTATAGTAGTAACTAATGTAAAATATTTTAATTTAATAGTCATATGTACAAAAATGGGAAATGATTTTTCAGTATCTGAAATAAATATAGTAGTTCCTCTTTCTAGTGTGTATAGCTACATATTATTATTACTATAGTATTACTAATATAATAATAGTAAAGTTCACACTGTCTCAATAAAAATTGAATAATAAAAAATTCAAATAGCATATATTTTAATTGGATAATTACTTGAATTAAGGGGATGGACCCTTTTATCTAGTTCATTAGCAGTGTTCTTGACCCACCAAGGGGAACTCTTAATGGAGAAAAATCGCACACCACAACAGACACTCCTTCTTTTTCAACAAAAGATGGAAACAATTTTGAGCTAATCCAACAAACAAGTGAAAAGGTATTTTCAAAAGGTAAGTCCCTATAAGAAATAAATCATCTGATTATTTATAAATTCTCATTATCAATCATGACGAAACAAGTAGTCAGATCCTACTAAACTGTTGTATATGTATTTATCAAAAATGGGATTAGAGACTTGTATTTCATCCAGCATAAGTTAATATTTAATAGGTATTGTTAATGTTTAAGGTTTAGTGTTACTAGTTTAATAAATATAAAAATACCCTCATGATATCTTTATATTATTTGCTACAAATGATTAAAGGAACTTGCTTGTAGTCTCTATCATTTTATCTCAGATTTTTCAACTCTTATAATACGAATATACTCATATTGTTAACTTATGAAATGTCAATTAACTCTAACATCAAAACACGAAGATTCTTAAAATTAAAGACCCTAAGCTAATACCTTAACCTAAAAAATAGTAGCCATATCTCTAAACCAAAGGTTTTGGACATTGCATTCCAAAAGTTGGTATTTGGTAGATCACATTCGTAAAGTATATATAACTTTATCTCACCTTCTCACTTCCTGTAACCCCCTCACACATAAACTATACTGCCTCCAAGTAGCATCAGGAATTTTGGTACTAAACAAAAACCTGCTATCAATGGGACATTGTGCTTTTAATGCTAACTGTTTCATACACAGACTCCAATTATCTGGTAGATGGGGAAATAAAGATTGTATATATTACATGTATTCTGAACCTTGTACTCTCTGATCTCTTGACACCAATACAATATGGGGCCATTGACCTTCATTTTGTATGCTCTGAATGCTGATAACAGACGACATCGTCTCATATGAAACAAGTTTCCAATTTTGAGGGAATTGTGATATCAGCCATCAATATGGGAATATTGCAGTAATGGGAGTGCTTTCATGTAAATCGACTGTTGCTGACTATTCTGATCTGCCATTGTTATCACACCTTCGGTTTACACACGTCTATGACACACCCATTAGTGGACACGCAACAAAATTTCGCGCCAAACCCCAGGTTTAGAAAGAGGCCGGGTAAGGAAGAGCAGTCATCAGTGATGGCGATACTAGTTTCCAATGTACTCACCAAGTAGGAAGACTTACAGAAATCTATGGTATAAAGACATTCATGTAAGTGTAACCTAAAATTTACCGTATTAAGCTTGATACTAAGAATTACTTCTGTGGTTTTCTGATGTCATACTAATAGGTGTTCCCTCCCCTTGCTAAACGTTTGGCTTGAAGATTATAGTAGTTGAATTATCTTATAAAAATAAATGTCTTATGTATCTTAAAAGGATTCTCTGACTTTTCCTTATGATACATGTAGAAACAAGGAGGGTCTGATGCTATGAGTTTTGTTAATGCAACAGAAGCTAATTTTTGCACATTTTGACATAGTAGCATTGCTCCATAAATTTTATATGCATGTGTTTGTGTCCAAATTAATATTGCAATTAATAGCAGTGGTTTTCACATGGTAATTGGATGTTTATTTATTTTGTTACTACACTCCACCCAAGACCTAGCCTTAAATGTGTGAGTATAAAAGTCAAAGGTAGATATTCCAATTCAATTGTTATTTTCTCTATTTTTACTTAATACATTGCAGAGCATGAGTGCCACAGCCATGCGTCAGTAAGTGTTTCTAGTTTCATTGGATTCCTGATTTCAGTTGTATATTGTAGGTCTATGATGCACAGCCAGTAGTGAGTCACTCCATTATTGCCAATATTTAATTTTGACACAATAGCATGTCATAATTTAGCAGTAGACCATTTTCTTTCTTTTTGTATCTCAAAGTACTTCTAATATAATTCTGAGATTTATCATATTACTGTAATACAACTATAAATCAAACGTTCTGATTTCCATTTCAAGAATTAAGTACGAAAGGAGACATTTTGGTTCTATTAAATTTGTTCCAAATTGATTTTGACAGTATTTTTGTGAAAATTCCATTATGAAAATGTCATTAATATAAATTGGGCATGGCCTTGTAACTTCAATACTCTTTGTAAGCCTTATCACATAGTGGTTTACTATCGTAAGGTCATTTTCTATTGTTCTAATATTTTGTTTATAGTTAGAAAATACTTGTGCAAGCATTTATTAATAACATAAAGTATGTGTGATGTGGACTGTGAAAAATGTCATTTACTTTTTATGAGAATACTAGTTACTACTTTCCCTGATATGCTAGCAATTTACTTAGCTTATATTCTAAGCAGATTTGTAAGATAAACTGTAAACCCAAATCCTCTAACATATTCCTATCCTGTGAGTCAGAGGTTAAGTTTAAATTAGATAGTGTCATTAGCGTGTACTATGTGTTATCCCAACTAAGATTTTAGATCATATTTCACTGTCACATTTTGTACTGCTAGTGCACTCTTGATATACTAAGATGCCAATAATGAAGTTTATTATAACATACTGTGTGGCATACCTCAATGTAATCTGTAAAGTATATCAATAGTCTAATTATGTCAAGGTATATTCCAAAATAGAACTGTCATCACTTGGTATTGATTATTTTAGAGTTACATTCTATATTAATAGGTTTTTATAACCAATCTTTACTAGGTTTGATATGTTCATTTCTTTCAACTTTCTCTTAGAATGGCGTTACTTAATCATAAAATGAAGCTGTGGTAAAACTGTGGCTCCATTGAAATAACACTTGTTTTAAGTGATGATGTTTTCAATAGTTCACTGTCTGTCCCACTGTAAGTCGTGGAAGTTGTTATGAAAACTGTAGTAGTATGATACAACAACTACAAAGATTGACCTGACTTGATAGAAGAAATAAATCTAAAGATGAAAAAGATGTTGAAGTTACTGCCATTGTCTGAAAATGTAGAGGCCCCCAAATATGTAGATTTAATACATAACCAACACTTTACTGAATCAAGTTTGATGATTTTAAAGTCACCAAAAACAACAAAAAGTGACAAGTAAAGAGATTAATGAAAATTACATCTCTCGTTGCAATTTTATTTTCTTGGGTGTGGTTTCTTCATGCTGTTGGTGATATCTGTGGTCTCCTTTAGCACATTCTGTCATAACTACAGAACAATTCAAACTGATACCATATGGTACTACTAATGATTTATGGATCGTGTATTCTCTTTGCAAGCTATGATTCCAGTCGCTCTGGACCCAAAGTTCATTTAGGAAATGATTGGTCGTGTGTCTTTGCTATAACAGGACAAGTTTCTAATAGCTGTTTATGCTTTTGTATCTATTCCTATGGGTGACCATCAAGATGTGTGGAGGATGGAGTGTGTAAGTATATCTCCAGACATTATGTAGCATTTCAATCTTCAACTGAAACAACTGCATATTTTTTAGTAGAACTTCATTTTTGCTTTCTCTCTCTCTCTCTCTCTCTCTCTCTCTCTCTCTCTCTCTCTCTCTCTCCTCTCTCTCTCTCTCCTCTCTCTCTCTCTCTAGAATTAACATTTTCCCTCTCAATTTGGAGCTAATTGCAGTGATATTGATGATGCTACTCTCTTTCACTAGTAGTATTGTCATCAGTGTGGGACTGAGCTTCACTTGTCAAGATCTGAAGGACTTTTATAGCAAACAAAACATTGGGTTGCGTCAATGTAGTCATGTAGACATATATCCTGAAATATCCACAATAATTTTAGTTCTGAAATAAATCACTATGCACATTTAAATGATTAATAAAAGAACCATTTGATATCTTCTATATCTACACAGATGTGAAAAATATACTGTTCCTATTGCACGAGAAAGTGAAGATAAAGGCACTGTCACTTTTTCAAAGATATACAAACTGCTGAGGTTAGTTGATATAAGTATAGCCAGTCTATTGTATAGTAGCCCTTCCTCTCTATGTGAAGGCAGGGCCATAACAGTCTAAGTACTCAATAGATGTTGATAACAAGGATCAGGCTATAATGTTTATGTTGTTATTATGTCATATTTTTTTAATGCTATCCATCTTTTATAGACTGCTGCATGGTTGGGGTTTGGCATTTTACTTGGTGTATCTATCTTCAACGTGGTATGTATTATCATATACTACTATAGAGAAAGCCAAGCAAAAAGCTTGAAGGAAGACCACGAATATAATGATTAATTTTATTTTCCAAATTGATTATGTCATTATTACCAATACGTTCTAATTAATGTCTCAGTGCCCTGATTTTGCCTCGACGCTATATACACGTTCAACATGGTTGTTCGACAACAATCCGGTGAAAATCACTCTCGTAGACAACAGGAACAAGAGAGCTCGTGTTTGCTAATTTTATCGGGGACTCGTATTTCTGATTGTGTTTTTTATTCTCCTTAATCTCTTTTGGCACATTTATAGAGAAACACCGACAAATCTTTGATTATACAATCTACGGCAGTGATGCTAACGATACATACGGTCATTGTGTTCTCTACGCTGATCCTGTAGGCGATAATGATACAGTCTTATCCTAGGATACATCTGGGACGTAGCGGTGTCTGTGTCTCTATTATTTATGCTGAGCTCTTTGTAGCAGTCTATGCACTGGTGATGACGTTTGTGCTGTTTTTTAAAGTCGTCGTTGGATGTCCTTAGTAAGTCAATTCTTTCTGTATCTACTACATGTTTTGTTTTTTTGTTCAGCATTTTAATTTAGTTAAAGTTGTAAAGCAGCTAGTATTTACTAGACGTATAGTTTGTTATGTCTGGTCTTGGAACATGTACATTAATTGTTATATCTGGTCTTAGAACATGTACATATATGGGTGTAGGTGTTTCTTACCATAGAAAAAGGAGGAAAGAAGGACAGAAAACAGAACCTCATTATGGCTGGAATGTAATTATGTCACAAGTTTTTAACACGTATTATAGTCATTTTTTTTGTGACAGAGTTAGTTGAGCTAATTCCAATGGGGAGACTTGCTTTCACTGATAGTTTATTCAGAACAAACTATTTAGAAATGCATACCATCTGCTTATAAGAGTGTTTTTCATACTAATTGTATATATAACTTTAAGTACTTTTTCATCCTTCTCTCCTCCTTTATTCTATGGCTAAAGCAAGAGAATTTTTTTTCAGTCATGCTCATCATTTTAATATGACAAAGATTTATTGTTGTTGTGAGATTTGGTAACTGTGAAGTAAGTTTGTTTGTTTGTTTTTCATTATCTGTTAATTTGTTTTACCCCTGATTAAGTATTTTTTAATAACTACAACTCGAAAACTATGCATTCTCTAGCAACAAATACACAGACAACAAATGTTATATTCTGAAATAGCACTCTTTTATCACCTGACATGTTTCACATTCTTGTTTGGACATGTGCTAACTATACTATGTCCAAGTTGAGAAGAGCCACCCAGACACGTGAATAACTTTGCCGTTTTATGTGGTATCCACATGGGACTTGCACCAATCAATTCGACTTGCAAACACGCATTTTATGTATAAAATTTGACTCTCTAGTGCCACAAGAAAGTAGCAACTAGAAATTCCATACGTTTTCAATGGCATACCGTTTGACATACTTCAAATTGCACACCTTCGAGGATTTAATACATAACCATTTTTGCCTTGAGAAGTCAACCATCTGTCATGTGAAAAATTCTAAATTACAGTTCTTAATTATAGGAACAGATGTTCTATTATAACAATTATTATTAAAATAATAACCAGTATTGTCTTTTGCAATTGAAGGCAGCTATAAAGCCACCAAGATTCTATAAAAAAGTTTTTTAACAATGAAGGAGGAAGACTGAGAATGCCTGATAAAGGTAGTAGATTTTCCGTCTGATGGCTTCATGATCAGAATCATCAACTAACAGGCATTGTTTTCAGAGATCTTGAGCCATTTACACCTGATGAGTTCTTCAAATAGTCATTGTCACTCGCACAACCTCCTTTATATGTGACCTTAGTCACTTTCTCTTAGGCTTGTCTTCATGAACATGAGAGAAAACTGTGTGTGTACACATGATATGCACATGAACAAAATAATGAATAAACTTAAGTGTACTTCAGCGCTAATTGCATTTAATAAGAAAGGAAATACCTCACCTTACATTCCATGCATAAAACACCTTTTTTAATGAAGCGCTCTTCTCAACTCAGACAGAGTATTTTTCTTTGGCAAGTCTTTCCACTTGCAGGTTCCTTACCATGTCCAATAGATATGTCATATGATTTATGTTCTTAGACACTTTTTGCTTTTGAGGTAAATGATCTTCATCACATTGATTTGAATCATACTTCTGATCTTTGTCTCTTTTCTCCTATAACAGACAATACTTAATTATATCTTATTTTTAACTTATAACTTACTAATTTGTTCTTATGTAACTTCTTGTTTCATATAATCATGGAGGTGATGTATTATAAACCCGAGGTTCTCTTGACAACTGGTCTCTTTTATCAGACTGATCAGAAACACTGGCTTCATTATTTTGTGAGTCTTAAACTCTACATTTATGAAGTAAACATTCTAATTTATACTGTTTATGAACACATACTTTTCTTTGGTGTATTTCTTTACTCCTGTAAGATGACCCACTAGAGTCTTCCTCAACATCTTTACTTGATGTGTCATTAAACTCTGAGTCATTATCAGATGATGACTCTGTTTGTTCTAAATACACAACTAGTCAACTATTTCATTATTTTATGTATTGTGTTGTATGACTATTGAAAATGACAATGAAATTTAACCATGGTCATGGAAAGTAACTATTTATATTCCCACAAGCACTATGATTTTGGGCACGACTGATCAAAGCATAGAGGTTCAGAAACTCTTCTTAGTAACACTTCACCTAGCTTCTTAAACTTTTCATTATTCAATGTGTACTAAGTAGTAAAGATATCATCATAGACATTATTCCTGTTTGCTCTGTAAAACTGGAGCTTCCTCATTATCACTTTGTTCAATGATATCTTTTAGGAGGAACCTTTGACTGGAGATTATTTTTCAATGTGTTTTGTGGTTATTAATGGAGACGGTATTGGTTATTAACTATCTTTTATAGAAGTTATTTCTTTGATCATATATATTGGTTAGCAACTCAGATCCTCCTCCTCTTTAACCTCCTCAAACATATCTGTCAGTAAAAATAGATGTTTACTCATCATCTCTTTTAACCAGATCATCCTTTTCATTACTTGAAATTACAACAATTTTACGAATCAAGTTCATGTCATTGAATTGTTTCTCTTTCTTGCATTTGGGACAGGTCACGTCAGTAAATCCTTCCTCTTGTTGGACGACCTTAAGGTTTCTTGCTTGCATTAAGGACACGTGATGTCCACTGAATCCTTCTTGTTAGGAGATCTTCAGGTTCTTGCTTGCATTAATGACAAGTGATGTCATTGAATCCTTCCTCTTGTTGGGAGATCTTCAGGTTCTTGCTTGTGTTAATGACAGGTGATGTCATTGAATCCTTCCTCTTGTTGAGAAATCTTCAGGTTCTTGCTTGGGTTAATGACAGGTGATGTCATTGAATCCTTCCTCTTGTTGGGAGATCTTCAGGTTCTTGCTTGTGTTATGACAGGTGATGTCATTGAATCCTTCCTCTTGTGAGAAATCTTCAGGTTCTTGCTTGGGTTAATAACAGGTGATGTCATTGAATCCTTCCTCTTGTTGGGAGATCTTCAGGTTCTTGCTTGTGTTAATGACAGGTGATGTCATTGAATCCTGCCTCTTGTTGAGAAATAATTCAGGTTTTGCTTGCCTTAATGACAGGTGATGCCGAGTACTAAGTCTGGTCATAGTTGTCCTAGAGAGTTTAAGATCATTTGATCCATAAAAGATTAGCTCTATTCCTGTTGAGATAGCTTTGCTACTCTCTCTCTACCATAGTGTTTTGTGATAGGTCCTCGTCCAGCATTCATTGTGCATTCAATCAAAGCATGGGACCAGAGTGTTTAGGTCCTATTCCACATTTTGGATATATGGTATTGTGTACTTTCTGATTCATTACATACAGTGTCACAGATAAAAGGTACATCTTGCCAAAAAACTTTCCTATTGGGTTTGACTTACAAGATGAAGTTCTCTACTTTGATCCTGAGATTTCTTGATTGATTAAATGTTATCATCTTTGATGATCTTCATAATTAGTTCATTGATTCCTGTGGAGTCTATTGTGACCACATTCCAATAGAGTGAGTCAAGGTCATACTCTCATTGGATATAGATTTTAATTTTTAAGAGTGATTTTCTACTGCTGACCATAAAAATGTGGACCATCTCATCCTCAGGATAGTAGTATCTGGAATGTACAAAATATTGATAGCTTATACTTCTGCCAATCAGTGAAATCAAAGGCCAGTGGTCCTCTACTGAAATAACACCTAATCGTTCATACTTCTTTGCTGTGGAGAAGATACTTGATGTCTTTTGTAATTTAATAGCTTTTTACTACTTGTCTGACTTGGGAATCCATTTTCATAGCCATGTTTTATTTAGTAAAGCTGCATTAATTGATATTCTGTACCCGTCAGTACAAATGTATTAACAGCTCTGTTCCCATTCTGTTTGGGTAGAGTTTATTTGTTTGTTGTTTTTGTCTAAAACTTTTTCTTTTAGATCTTTATTATGCCCTAATCATCTCTATTCTATCTCAATACCTAAATACATTGTAATGGTCTTCGTCATTTTAGCACTGGATGTGGTCAAAGTTAACTTCAGGTTTGAACAACTCAACATATCCTTCTTCCTTTGTTATTAATCATGACAAGGGGCGTATTTGGATGGGTGAAGGATATTCCTGCCTATTTGTAAAATTTGTACAATTCATTTAATTTATATTGAATGTCTTCTTTTGTGTGTCCAAGTACACACAAATCATCAGCAGATACCAGAATTTAATTGTTCATCTCATGGGAAATCCTATAAAACTTCATTGGTATGTTTTGTCCATATCCTAGGGACTTTGATATCATTCTTTATTTGACCAATTAAACAGATGCTGTCAGCATATACAAAATATTTTCACTTGTTTCTTGTAGCTTTTAGCATTTTTTTGTGTTTGTGTGTCCCATGAGCTGAGAGCTATGACGATGAATGGTTTCATAAATACCTTTTTTTATCATGAGTTGGTTTTAAGTCAAGTCTATCAATGATGAGTATTTTGTTGTGTTTTGTTACTTCTAGCCTTGGTAAAGGCCACATCTGATTCAAAGGGGATGGTCACGCATATTATAGTAATTTAATCTGTTTCTTTGTGATTACTGTTAGGTCTGGTCTCAGATCTCCAAGGAGTTTGGGATATTTTTTGATATTGTTTTCCTAGTTCTGATGGTGTAGCTTTGGGTAATCTGGCAAAGATGTTATGCTTTTCTTTTCATTAATACTGCATTTGGGAAGTACATGCATTTAGAACATGACTTTAGAGTTTCTGACTGTGACTTGCATTTTGGGCAGAGTCTCTGTGGAATATTCAGATAGAATTTTTGATATTGATTTTCATTGTTATGTGATATCTTGTTAATTTTACATAGATATCAACTTAAATGTGTATATTTCAACAAAAGAGATCCACTTAAATATAAGTGGAATAACAAAAGACTAAAATTGAATAAGAAATAATTGTGCTAAGAGTTGACTTACTGAACCACAAATAGATAAGTGTCAATAACAATAGTTTATACTAATTAACAAGTCTACAAGATCCATATTTGGATTGTAGTAAACATATTACATTCTTCCCAATTAAGTTAAGTAGTTGTTGCTGTTGGGGTTGAGTAAGTCGCTCAGGAATTACAAGTGGGATACCAAGATTCTGTGACTAATTTCTTTCTTGAATGAAATGTGGTTCTTCTTTTCTGTTCTGTGATGGCAACTTCATGAATGCATCATCTATAGCATTGTTATGTTGACAACTACTGTTCCATTCTCAACTTCAGTTAAGAAACATCATACATGGTGTTCTATTAGTAGTTACATGTGGTGTTATACGATAGCTAAAAAAGAAAGTTAGTCAGATGATGCTGTAACTCTTGTTATTATTTGCACTGGCTTTCATGGCTTGCTTGAAAGTCTGAACAAAGCGTTCTGCTAAGGGGTGAGGGTGAGCAGCAGATATGCTTCACATCGTTTCCTTAAGGAAGATACTAAATTCTCAAGAGGTAAATTGCAGTCCATTATCTGAGACCAGTTGATGAGGTAATCCATAAGATGAAAACAATCTTCATAAAGTAGCTATGTTGCTAATACTGTTGAGTTTGACATTTCAAATATTTCAGGCTGTTTAGAGTATGCATTAACCACTATTGAAAACATCTTTCCTTGAATGGGTCTCCACACTGATAGCAGGTCTCTCTTCCCCCTTTGTCTTTGGGCTTCTGGGAGAGCTGTGTTATCTTTTGTACTATCCCTTCTGATCCTTGTAGGGACCTTTGAGTTCTTGTCTGCAGCTTCCATTACAAACATTAGGTTGTCCTGTTAGCAAACCCTTTTGAATACTTTTGCTCCTTAGTCCACATGCAAATCTATCTTGTAGTGCATCATTTAACTGTTTTTTTAAGTTCATTGGATAGAATTTTTAATATTAAATTTTCAAAGAAAGACACTTGATGTTCTTTTTTGTAACTTTAAAGCCTTTTTCACTATTTGTCTGATTCAGGAATCCATCTTCATAAAACCATGTTCTATTAGCAAAGCTGCATTAATGTGATACTTTATATCCATCAGTACAATGTGTTAATAGCTTCTATTTTTCCCAGTCAGTTAGGGTTGAGTATTATTTTCTCATTTTGTCTAATAGTTTTTCTTTTAGATCTTTAAGTACTTGTAATGGTCTTGCCATTTTAGCACTGGACTGTGGTCAAGTTTAAGTTTAGGATGGATTTATATAATTCATCTACTTTATATTGATATTTCTTTTGTGTGGCCAGGTATGCACAAATCATAATATATATATCAGAATTTGTTTGTTGCTCAAATTCTTAAAACATTATGTGTCTCTGACTCAATTAAAGGTCTCATAAAATTTGGAAGTTCCAACATATTGACATCTGATAATGAGCGAATTATGAGCCAATTTAGTTTTGATAGACTTTTCTTATATAATGGATCCCATGATCCTAATGCAACTATTATGAAGGTATCAGCTTTCCTTTTTGCACTTTTGCCACTTTGCATCAACAATGGGATAGTTTGCTTGTCCCAGCATTTTGTATCTTTTGCAATAGTCTTAGTGAGGTAAAATATTGAGCCAAGGTTTAATAGCGATCTATATTCTGCGAAGGTCATGTATTTTCCATTGTATATGAGCCAATCATATAATGACAGGACATTTTACTAAGTAAGTGTGTATGTTCACCCCTGGTCAGTCTTTGGCTTGTAATAATTATGAGATCTTGACTGGTATGACATTTCTGATAAAACATTTGTCAGCTATCTTCTTTGTTTACAGTGTATGAGTTGCTCATTAATGACCAGTTGAATTCTTTAACTATTTTATTTGCTAAATCTTTCAAAGAAGCTGATCCAACATGTCCCAATGAATACCCAAATACTGATAACAATCAGACCAATTTTAGAGATTTAATGAGCTGACCCTGTAAAGATGGAGTGAAAGTTTTAACATACTTCTTTGATTTAGTTTTGATGATGGATAACACTGCACATTATATCAATATTGAATTTCAATAGAGCCTAATCACAAAAACATCTTAATTTTACTAATCATATGTTGGATTTCGTCCTCAGTTTTACCTATTATACATAGTTCATTTGCATATGCCGAATAATTTAAATGCAGACAGTTGTTGAAAGTGTAGCCCACATCCATATTATCAAGACCAATTAGTAGAACTTTGATAATAAGATTGAACAACCATAGGCTTAATGGACAGCCTTGTTTTACTCCGATGTTTTTAGGAATAAAGTTGGAGAAACTGTTTGACGTTTTTGACTCTAAATTTTGAGCCTGAATATATATATTTACACACATTAATAAAGTCAGATGACACATCCAATCTATTTAGCATATCAAATAATAGATGGTGGGATATTGTTCCCAAAACCATTTCTTAAGGCAGACCAGGACAATTTCTGAGGTACCGACACCTTTTGTTTTTTAGAGCAATAGGTCACCAGATGGTAGGATCACTAAGGTCTACTTTTTATAGATTAAGATGGTATTATTCTCCTTTCAACTAGATGGAATCTGCAATTTGTCCATCCTCAAGTTCTACTAAATAGGAACATTGACCTTTGACAGATGTAATTTTCCAGAGAGCCAATGTTTACGATCTGGAGCGATCTTGAAAATCTAAGTAAATACTGAGTCACCAATCTGAAATTTTCTCTCTTTAGAACGAATATCATGGCTTTCTTTCTCTTTCTAACTTCTTATGCACTCTTTGCATAAGGTTGGCTTCAATAAATCCAAATGTGAGCGTGGAATTCTACCGAATAAGAGTTCAGCGGGCTAGTGCTGGTTGTTGTATGAGGAGTAATACAATAGCTGAAGAGGAAAAGAACCTATATGAGTGTTGAGAGAGTCTTTGATTGTTTTTTCATGCTTTCCTTGAATGTTTGAACAGCTCTCTCTCTCTGCCAGACCAGTAGATGCCGGGTGATACGGAGTAGATTTACATGCCATATTTCATTTCTCTTCATACATTTCCATCAATTCACTACTTGTAAATACAGTGCCGTTATCAGTCACTAGCACTTCAGGTAAACCATGTATTCAGAATATAGATCTGAACTGTTCAATTGTTGACAGAGCTATAGCAGAACTTACAGGCATAACTTCTAGTATAACTTATAGTCATTTCGAACAGGCATCCACAAACGATAAGAAAACATTGTACCCAGAAATGGAACTGCATAATCTGCATGTGTAACTGTGACCATGGATGTTCTGGCCATTCCCATGGGTGTAGAGATCTGTAGTACTGAGACCAGTCCAGTTTTATCTGTTGTAGCCAGCCTCGGTCTAACAGTGATGGACCATCTCGAAACTACTAGCAACGGTAACTGTCTCTTTTGATTTGGTAGGTCACATTGACATTATAGATCCTAAAACTTTAATTTGTTGTCCTGTATATGTCTTTAACATTGTGTTAGTGAACTTGAACAATGGAGCCAGCCTTTTATGGGCCATAGCCTCTCTATATGCAGTCAACTCCCGTGGCTACTGAGTGAGTGGGTCATTTTTTTGCCTGTAGTGAGAGCATGCAAAGGATACTCCACTTCCACTGGTTCAGCAACACTGTTTGTACCATGTGGGGTTGCATATGTTTACCTTGTTGGCTCCTTGTCTTCTTTCGGCAAATTTTTGACAGTGTACTTTCTTATGACAAAAGTGACATTCTGAGTCCTTAAACCAACACTCCTTGAGCTTGTGTTTTCTGCTACAACAATAACACGGTAAACTCTGTGGAAAGTGTGTCTTGTCACCTGGGTCTCTGCAATTGCTATGGCTGCGAATTTGGTGTATCCTTGTAGCACCTTGCAGCTCTTTTATCTGGCTGTCTGGCTAATTCTAGTGCTAGAACAATCTTCATAGCACTCTTATAGTGACATCTTCCTCACTGAGTAGGCAATGCTGCCAGCATTCGTTACCTATTCCGCAAACGATACGATCGCGGAGCATTGGTTCAAGTGTATCTCAAAGATACAGAACTCAGCTATTTTTTTAGCTCAGCTACATACATCAAAACTGATTCATCTGATCTTCGGCTCCTAGAGTTAAAACAAGTATCCTTGTACCATCACAGAAGGAGTTGGGTAAAATGTGTCCTAATTTGTGACAATGTCATGAAAAGGTACCTCTGTAAACTTGAAAGAACAGTTGAAACGTTCTTTTCATAAAATATATAGTAAAAAGACAGGGCTATACAAAAATACAAGTATTTATATGGCTGTCGCCAGCCTAAACTCTCAAAAAAAATCAGAGGAAATGAAATAGATACAATATTTAGTACATATCATAAATGTTAAGTTTATTTGTTAAATGAAGCTCCAATTAGATGAGTCCCTAAAGGCTTGCCTTCCAGATTCTGTGTGATCAACAACACACAACTTTTAAAACAGCTTGGCATACTTGGGTCTTTTTAGTTTTGACAAAGTGTTCTTATCAACGCGATCCCATGATCCTAGAGCACCCACTATGAACACTTCTTAACGTATTCCTAAGCTTGGATAGCCTGACTGCTCAATTGTATTTGATTGTAGCCTGGTTGATTCTGAGGGTTTTGATGATTTCTTCATTTTCAGGGTCCCCAGGAACCGAGGCTCTATGACAAATGTCCTATAGTGACCTTGGTGTCGCCTTTTCTTTTTGAGTATGGTTTGAGTTGTGTATATTTGGTTACTTTTCTTTCCTTGCATCTGCAATTGTCTGTTCTGTGTCAAAAAGAAAGTGGTTACATCGAAAACTGTGGCTGTTTGGCTGTGGGGTTAATACGGATACGACTAGGTCCGTTTAAGACTTATTAGTGTCTCGGGTATGATTGCTATTGTAGACATATCCAGCATCATCTAGAAGGCTCTTGTGAGTCGTTTGACGATATTGTTGTGTCTAGTTCTTATCATATCTACAAAATGGGGACAGTGGTTGAGGATGTGGGCCAGGGTCTCTGGTTGATTGTGGCATTGACGACACTATTCTTTTCTGGTTGTTTTAGTCAGTAGAGAGGTTCAGTATAGCCTTTATGGCGAACCTGTAGGCAGAGAAGTGAGGTGTAGTCACCATTTCTGATCCATTGGTTGCTGTCAGGGTGTTTGCTGATTCGAAGGCATCTTTTAGGTCCAGCCAGATAATGGTGGATGTTGCTTTTTTCTTCTACAGGCGTGTTGAAGGGACAATTGTATGATGGTGTGTTCAAGGCACTGTCATTGATTGGTAAGAAGCCTTTCTGGCGTGGGGAGAATGAATAGTCTCTGTTGTCCATATTGCTAGGATTGTCTGGCAATAATGGCTTGCATAGATCTTGATATGTTGTCTTCTGCAGGTTGATTGGTCTCCAGTTACTAAGGTCATTTGTTCTGCCCTTCTTGTGTATTAGTATCATGTGGCTGGTTTTCACACTGGCTTGGAATTTTCCTGTTTCTTGTACAGATTTCATAGAGGATTGCTAAGATGTTTCCTTGTGGGTTCAGTTTCTTCAGGATGCCATATGTAGTCTTTGTAAACTTTGCTTTCACTTCCTCAGGTAGGATTGCGTCCTGCCTAAGAACATATTTTTTATAACTGAAACAAAAGTAACATGGGACAACATGGGCTTAGAGGGCAGCCTTGTTTGACTCCAATGCTCTGAGGAATAAGGTTAGAAAAAACCGTCAGACATTTTGATTCTAAAACTTTGAGTCTGAATATATAATTTTGACATGTTGATGAAATTTGATGTGTATATCCAACTAAGGGTTGATCCAATATTAGAAAATTGCATGTCAATAACTATTGCCTTAAAGTATTGCCAATATGTGAATTTCTTTCAAATAGAAAAGTAATTATTATAAAATTTTTAGACAAAAAAATAGGTAGTCAACCATTTGAGGTTTTAAACATGTGCAATTATCAGAAACAATGTGTCCTCCTGTGCAGAAGATTCTTTCTGAGCTAACACTTGTGGCACAAATACATATCACAGTAAAACAATAACTATCAATAGGCAATAATTATTGATCGATATGGATATTAAGTGCTTACAAAAGGTCAATATGTCCATAATATTGATGTATTGACCAGCCCTATACCGAACTTGTCCAGCATATCGAACAGGAGAGGTAAGACATTTCTTAAATCAAACCAAACAATTCTCAGGTCTCTACACTGTCTTTACTATCTTCAAATAATGAATTCATTAGAAAGAAGTTTCACAACATCCCTCATAGGGTAAAAGAACCTTTGTCTAGACGATATTACTTTGTTGTCAATGCACCAGCCCACCAACCTTTTTGACAATACTGCTGCATAGATTTTATGATGAAATTTGTATCCTCTACATTTAGAGTGGAGGTCAGTTGAGACTGTGCAATGTCTTGTACCGTCTATCCTGTCTTGACAGATAACCAGAGCCCTTTGACCAGACTCTGATGTCTACCCTATCTTCTTGAGAAGTGAGCCTCAAGCCCCCATCCTTCTTGATGTGTGGAAGAACGTAGTTAGAGTTCTCTTTGACAACTTTAAGGCTTTCTTAATGCTCCTTCTTATGGTAGCATAGCATCTAGTCTCACCAGCCGTGAGTGATTAGGGATGGAAGCATTCGAGGTAATATTCCAGACCTGAGAGAAGAAATACATGACAGCTTCAATCTGCCAGTCAATTAGCGCTGAGTTCATGATTTTCTCTACATTTCTAACAATTTTTTCTTATAGATCTTTCTCTGTAGGAAGTCTCTCTCTGCTAGTTCTTACTCCCAAATATTTGTAGTTGTCACTCCACTTCAGTGGGGGGATTGGAACATGCCCAATGCAGGGTGATATGGTTAGACATATTTTCTTCCCTTGTTGTTTATAGTGAAAGAGACCCACACACTTAGATATTTTGAAAGTTAGTCCTGCCCCAGTTGTGAATTTTGTTAATATGTCCGAGATCTTAATCAGACAAATGTCGTCAGCATATTTCACTCGACTACCGCTTTGAATTGATAGCATCCGCCTTTGAATTGATAGCCCCCTTCCTGTTTTCGATCTAGGGATGATGCCTTCCAGAACTAGATTAAATAGCAGGGGGATCAAGGGGGCAGCCTTGTTTTATGCCTCTGTAAACTGGGATATCATCAGAGAGACCCTCCTTGGCTCTTACTTTATGAGTTTATGAGTTGAGTTGTGTACATCTACCTTCGTGAGGTACTGAACCAAATGCATTTCTAGGTCTAGCCATACAATTCTGATGTTCCTTGGTGTCTTGGAATCTTCAGTAGCACTCCTTAGTATAAAAGAGAACCTTTTTGAGCCAAAGATTTTCTTTTCACAAATTGCCCATTCGGTCATGTTTGAGGGAGGATATAGAGTGAGTGTTAGTTTTTTTTGAGGGATGTTCTACCACAGACACCAGAGGTTTCGAATGTCACCTACTTGTGGTTTGGTGTTGAGGAAATTGTCCAAGTTGTCCAGGGAGCAGGAGGAGATCCCTTTTCTTTTGGATGTTGATATCTGAGAGGGGGAGATTGCAAGTTCACATACATTTTGATCTATTTGAGCTTAGGAGTTTGGCGGCGGATGTAACACGGGCTATGTTCATGTCATGGAGGAGGATACAGGGGAGTCCTAGACATCCATTGTCTGGCTTCCATATATAGGAAGGAGGTTGGCTGTTCGTAGAGGGAGCTCAGTGCTTTTTTTTTTGTGAGTGCTCTTAGTTGGCGATCCAGTTTTGTTTGCCTATGATCGTTCTGGCAAGAGCGTTCTTAGAGAGTGGTCTAGTTTCGGTTTTAGCAAATTTCTTAATGGCATCAATCTTTTGCCAGTCCATCAGAGGGCTGTTTCATGTACTTGTTGTCATGAAGGGTCCTGCTAAGGTATTCATGTTCTGATTTTTGGGTTTGCCCTAGGGAACATCCATGCAGGCACCCCAATTGATAAATTATCCCAGATTTTTTGTGAGGTACTGAACCGAATGCATTTTCTAGGTCTAGCCAGACAATTCTGATGTTCTTTGGGTGTCTTGGTGTCTTTGGAATCTCAAAACGTTCCTTAGTATAAAAGAGTGCTCAACCAGTTAAAAATCTTTATTCATAGAATAAAAATCTATGTAGGACACAACTAAATTAAATAAAATAGTGGCTGTTGCCAGCCGGCCCCTAGGTATAACCCTGGTAATAAAATAAGTGAAAACAAAAAAAACAAAAGATAATTGAATGATTGAGTTATGTTATTAGAGAGTACTTTGAGTAATAAGAGTGCATTATGGCGTGGCTCGGGCTGTTGCGAGCCTCCAAATACTCAATGATCCTTTATCACATCCTCACACAGCAGAGCTTCCAAAAAGAGGGTGGCATAGTTTTTACTAATCCCCAGTAATCGGAGGGTTCTTTCGTTTGGCTGGGTCCAGGATCCTAGACTGCCCAACAATCAAGCTTCCGAAGTTGACGAGGTATACTTGGTTTTGGGCACTGGACCAGGTCGCTTTGAATATTTACTCTCTTTCTTCCTCTGGATGCTTCGAAACCTTTTACCCCAGACTCGAAGGCACAGTCAGTCACTATTGTAATAGAATTTTCTGTAATGTGCACAATATCAGTATGCAACAAACTGTCCAAGGGGAGTCTGGGATTTTTTGGTCTAACAACAGCTGGACCTCCCTGACACAGCAAATGGCTCTCTTTGATCCTCTCCATGATCCGTTATGTCATGACCTCATCAGCCTTGCGCGACACTGGACAAGCATTTGGGACAATGAGAAGGGTTCTGGTTGCCTGTGATCATTTGGTGTAAGTAGTTTTCCTTTCCACTTCCACAACCCATACGAGCTACTACTGTTTTGACAGGGAGGAGATTGCACCTGGCCTTCAGTGCAAAACAGTATTCTGCAAAGAGAGGTACTGTCCTGAGCCGATCCAGAAATGCTTGCAGGCGAGAGAGACTGACAAGCTCAAAAGCCCTCCCCTGATCTTTTGCTGCCACTAACTCAGATAGTGTGGTTTGCCAGGGAACAGAGGAGGAGTTATGGAGAGTACGACGTCATTAGGAGGAAATGCCTCTCATCAGCTGTTACTAGAGCATAGTGAGATGTAATGTAAATTGATTATTGAAGGTGTAAATCCGTCATTATTATCCAGTCCAATTAGTTAGACCTGAATGACAAGGTTGAAACAGCAGTGGGCTTAGAGGGCAGCCCTTTATTAACTCCAATGCTCTGGGAGATGATGTCGGAGAAACCCGTTAGTGTTTGTAACTCTGAATCTCAAGTCTTGTACATTGGTGTTTACTGTCTTCAAGCAGTGAAGTCATCAGAAAAGAGTGCTCATAGCATCCTTCGTAGGGTAAGGAAACCCCTTCTGTCAGAGGAGAGATATTTCTTCGTTTTCAATGCACCAAACCTGCCAACCTTTTTGACAATACTGCTGCTGCATAGATTTTTGTATATTACACTTTTGCAGGGTAGTTACCTGCAAAATGATCTCACCAACTGGTGACCTATTACCCTGAGGGTAATAGGTCACCAGTTTGTGAGATCATGGGGTCTCCCTTTTGTAACATTTAATATGGTGTTGTTCCACCTTCCAACTGGATGGAACTTCGCTGCTGGTTAAATGAACAGATGAATTTCCCAGAGAGGATTTTAGGACTTCTTTCCGGTGTACTGTTCTATGGTAAGGTCTCCACTTCGAGAGAAATCTCAGAATCTTCTATCACTATTGCATTATTTAGCCTTTTAAGAGATTTTCAGACCAAGTTCCATATACTGCGTACATCTCTCCTGGTGCTTCTCTGCTGTTCTGGGGTGAGTTAAGGAAAAACTCTCTACTTCTTTCTCATTTAGGGTCCACCTTTTGTCCTAGTGACCCTCCTGTGCTCTCACGACAAGAATCTGGGCTGGAGGCAGAGCGGCACAATCTGGGTGAGTCTTGCTTCCTGGAGATTGTCTTCTAAACCAAACAGACCTAGTCCACCGACACCCTCTTTGTGTAGATAACATGAGTAAATGGTACGCCTTGGGAGCTGAAGTCCTTTCTTGACTGCTGACCGGATTCCTTATCAATTTGTCGAAACCCAGCCTAAAGTGTTTAGTAATGATGCATTCATGTGGTATTCGCTAACCTGTCAGTATGAAAGTGTTAAGGGCTTCTATTTTTTGCCAATCTGTTTAGGAGTTGAGTTCATTATGATTGGTGTTTTTCTCTCTAACATGCGCTTTCTTCAAGTTCTTGTAATGCAGCCTAGGCATTATTTACTTGTCTCCCTTGTGGGGGGGGGGGAAGTATTCAGGAAGACTTCCAGGTCTTTTTCGGGATGGTTTCAACAACTCATTTCTCTTGGAGACAGTCTCTTTTAGCTAGGTTCAATGCACAATCTCTTACAAAGGCATCTGGAGTGATAAGAACTTATACAAATTTGTCACTTTGCTTTGGTCAGACTATCCCCTAAAATTTTGTCAGGCCAAAGCCACCCTGGTTTTTTACTACGTAAATATGTGGGTGATGTTCTTCTGGGTAACTTCACTGCGTTTGCTTCAAAAAGGATATGATCTTTTTATCCATGGGCTTTACCAGTTAGGATGGAGCACTTGACGAAGAAAATAGAGAGCCTTGAGACGAATGAATGTATTGAGATGGCCTCTAATTTTTGCCAGTCTGTGAGCAAACTTATTAGATATCAAACTTGAGCTCCTTAATTATCACATCAGCTAGGTCTTCAGAGAGGTAGACGTCATTCACACGACCACTGAAAACCCAAATATTTTATAAGGTCTGACCATTTTAAGGAGGTTAGGGCTGTCCCTGGACAAAGGGAAAAAAGGTCTTGAAAATTCTTGGGTTGCTGCTTAATGATGGATAATAAAGCGGCACCATTTGTCAACAGTGAACCCAACTGAGCACCAATTGACAGAACTTTCAATTTCATAGATTATTTACTGGAATTCCTCCTCCTCTGAGTTCACTTCTAATATACAGAGATCAATCAGTCATAGGCTAAAAAAGTTCAGGGTAGAGGGTTATTAACATTTGTAACCCCATCCACAGTATCTAGACTCTTTGATAGTCAGTCACTTGACAGAACAAGATTAAACAACAAAGGACTTAAAGGGCAGCCTGGTTTTACGCCCTTGTTTAGAGGAATGGGTTTGTTAACCCTTTGAAGATCGGACTCTATTATGATGACCACTGTGTCAAATAATCATCACATACATCAATAAAGTCTGTGATGGCCTATTCAACTTCTTAACATATATCTAATAACAAATAATGAGAAATAGAACCAAATGCATCCTTTAAGTCAAACCATACTATTCTTAGGTCCGTACATCTTCTTTTACTGGTCCTCGAGAGCTGCTTGCATCAAAAAAGAATGTCAAAACACCCTTCGTAAGGCAGAAAGCCTTTCTGTTTAAAAGATATCACTCGTTATCAATACACCAACAAGCAAGTCGCTTTAATAGTATAGCTGTATAGATCTTATAAATGGTGTTTTGCAGAGCAAATGGGTCTCCAGGTTGCTTGGGGTCATTATGGAATTTCCTCAGAGAGGATTTTAGGACTTCTTTCCTGTGTACTGCTTCTATGGTAAGGTCTCCCAACTTCGAGAGAAATTCAGAATCGTCTATCTTTCTATTGCATATTAGGAGCCTTTTAAGAGATTTTCACGATTCCCAAGTTCACTTATACTGTGTACATATCTCCTGTGCTTCTCCTGCTGTTCTGGGGGTGAGTTAAGGAAACTCTCTCCTCTTTTTCTCATTTAGGTCCTCCTTTTGTCCTAGTGACCTCCTGTGCTCATCACGGGACAAATCGGGGCTGGTGAGGCAGCGGCACTACACTGGGTGAGTCCTTGCGGCCTGGAGATTGTCTTCTAAACAAAACAGACCTAGTCCACCGACACCACCTCTGTGTGGAGATAACATGAGCAGAAATGGTACGCCTTGGGAGCTGAATGTCTTTTACTGATGCACTGCTGAACGGACTTTCCTATCAAGTTGTCGAACCAGCTTTTAAAGTGTTAGTAATGATGCATTCAGGTGGTATTCTATACCTGTCAGTATGAAAGTGTTAATGGCTTATATTTTTTGCCAATCTGTTAGGAGTTGAGTTCATTATTTTGGTTGTTTTCTCTAACAGCTTTTCTTCAAGTTCTTTATTGCAGCCTAATCTTTCTGTTCTGACTTGATGCTTAGGTATTTATAGTGGTCTTCCCATTTAAGAGATGGTATGAGATTGAGCATCGCAGTTTCGGTGAAAAGACTACTACATACTAGTTAGCAACAACCCAAACTACTCTCTGGCAGTTGAAACTTAAATCTTCCCCTAACTGAGGCCGAGAGTTACTTGACGGTCTCCTCTGAAGGAGGGTTTGTAGGGTTGGATCTGTTCTTCGTTGTTTCTTGCATCTAATTTGCCTCCTCCTCTGTGGGTTAGGATTGTTGAAGCTGGTGTTTTTTGTACTGTCAGATCTTGCTTGTAGGTGTAGGTGGTGTGGTGTAGGTGAACTGAGTTTCCAGGAAGCCTCATTTGTGATGACAATTGTAAGTCTAGGATTGAGATGATTGACTGAGTTTCCTGTTGTAGGTCGGGACTAGATGGGGTATTTTGTTGTGAGGGCAAATCTACCTGTGCTTTTGACATGCAATTCATGATTGGCATTCTCTGTTAAACTCTCTCATATTGCCTCATTACTGGAAGAAGTTCTTGAATAGTGGATTTGAGTACTGCTTGTAGTTGTATGGACTAGATGGTGTCTTTGTTGTGATGGGCAAATCTTTCTGCGGTTTTTTGATATTTCAATCCCCAGATTGGCATCTCGGTTTTTAAACTTCCCCATATTCCTCATTACGGACTTCCTCAAGTAACTGGAGAATAGTTCATATTGAATTTGCCACTTGGCATAGAAATAGGTTTTCAAAATTGCACTTAAATTTGGCATTAATTGCCCTTGGCATAGCATGGGTTTTTACTTTGTTTTTCGCGCCTCTGGCATAGAATGGTTTTAATTTTTATTTGCACTTCACATTTGTATAAAAATTATCCCTCTAAAAAGGGAAAATGGGCCACACTGGAGGTACTGTGCAATACCAGGGCAACCCGTGGAGTGAGGGAAGCAGCTTCACAACACCACTCCTGAGTACCCCAAAAAATTGGGTTAAAATTTTTCTTAGCTGAGGATACCATGAATCCTCTGTTCGTAGCTATTAAAATAAACTCATTTTCCCATTAAGAACAGTTATTTCTACTTGAAGCTTAGCCGATAGGCCGAGAAGCGATGCTTTCAACAAATTCATACGAGTTATGTAGATTAGACCATAGAGTGTGCACTTAGGGGATAATAGTACAAGCTTCCAATGAATAGCTTTGGAATTTGTCACATTACCACATGTCCAAGCCTTGTTTTTGATAATGAATACACACTTACTTGTAATATTGTAATAATGCTGTATTATTATTTACCCAGATCCTTTTTATATTATGTATAATGTAGAAAAGGTGTGTCCCTATTAGGGGGGGCGTTTTGCCTAACAAATATGTACCTTGGTAATAACTCTGTTTTATTTAATGATAGCTATTGTACAATTGTAATATTTTCTTTATGGTAGCATTGCGTTGTGATCTTGTTGTTGAACTGATTATCACTAACAACTGTGGCCATATTCCAGTTTCTAATGAGTTCTTGTATTCTCCTCGGATTGTCTGATACATGCAAAGCATTTATGAGGTTGGATTTAGGTTGGTTGCATTATTTATGACATGTATATTGAGTATATATCATCTGTTATTTTGTGTACTATTAGTACATCAATATATATAATATATATCCATTATAACTAGTAGTTCATACTGGCACTAAATTGAAGTAATTGGTAATCTCAGAACTCCAAAATGTGTATGTTCGCAAGTCTATTCATATTATATTAAGGGTTCATTATAGACATGTTCATTCTATTACAATAGAATCTTTATATGAGCAAATAAATGAAATATGCTCCCACTATAATATCATGTTCTTTCTTGTTGTCCTATTTGATGAATTTCTTTATTCCATTCTAAAGATGCCAAGTAATTTCTTTACTTCCACCTGGTTGCTAATGAATCCTAGTGGTAGTATACCATTCTATGGACATTTTGTTACTTTCTCTAGTAAGTCCTCTGTACTGACTGTCGTATGATGTCCATAACACAGTCATTGTTGTGTGTTGTACTAAGTAATTAGCATTGCTGTGGTTATTCTTATTAGGATTCTGTGTATAGTCTTCTTAGTATGCAGACTATACACAGTATTTTTTATATAAAAGTATGATGAAATGCAGCCTACAATTGTAAACATATATTACAGAAGCTCTAGGTGATTGGCTACCCAATTTGAGTTTAATACCTGGCTCAATGTAAAACAAGCTACTGAGTAATGGTTTGTACTAGTGAATAGGTCTTACACTTTGCTTAAAACTAGCACTAGTTTCTGAGGAAATATTTTACTATAAATAAGTGAACAACATTCTCAAACATGTTATTTCAAACAGTTATAGAAAGTGATAATGTCTTGAAGCAAAAAGTAAACTTCTAATTTATGTTAATGACGTATTAATTTGTCATGCATATCAAATCCATTAACTGTTAATCAGTCCAATGGACTATAAGTTTGCTAGTTTTTTTTATTAACCAATATGGTACATAACATGTCAGTAAATCATGCCATGGAGTTGCTAGGCAATCAGAACACTACTATAAACAATGTCTCATTGTTATACATAATATCAAACAAGCATCTATTGAACCACAACTACACAACCAAGCTCTTTAAAGTTTCCTTCATTGATGCATTATTTTTGTCTGTCTAGGTATTCTGCTGGCTTAGTTTTCTTGTGTTGGCTGGTATTACAGTTTCCTTACATTACAGCTGTTAGTTTGTTGTTTATATAGACTAACCAAATTACAGAGAGAAAGGATGGAGGTCCTTGTAAATGATGAAGACAATCAAGTTTATGCTGCAGAATCTGAGAGTGAACTCAAAGACACAACTCATGTAACTCAATATGAGGGTATATATATATATATAGTATGTGTGATCATTGATCATAGTCAATCATTAGAGCAGTCATTTTTATTATTTACTTATGAGTGTTTGTAGGATGGTTGGTATTTTTTTCTCAAGTTTCTTTAATGCAAATTTTAAACAGTTTGGCTATTGAACATTTATTTGACTTTGGCTGATATAATATCTGGTTTTTTGCAATTATTATACTTCACTGAGAAATTTGGTACTTGACTAATTAATTTGTTGTATCACTTTCATGACTACAGAATACACCAATACTATAACAATGTTAGTATTAACGTAAGGTAATAATCTTATCAATCGTGTAATCACAACAAGGAAATAGATCATAGTAATCTGTCAGGGAGAGTCTCAGTGGCAATGAGGAAAAGTGATAGGCTATTGAGATATGTAATGTAATTTATTGTTTGGCTTACCATAGCAATAGTAGTATAACTTTAACCCTGATGTAACTGGTTCTAGTCTCAAACCTTTACATACTTGGGGGGGTGTTTCATAAAATTGGAATACAACTCCATGGAGTCTACTCTGTCTCGTACAATATTATTAGTTAATTGGGATAGTTGGTGAAAAGCTGGTGACTATGTGGGTGATTTTAGTGTTAGGCACACTTATTCTACCAGTAATACTAGTGACCTCTGACCTGTTGTATTAATGATATATGTGACCTGATTTACAAAAGGGGAACCACTTCTGTCAAAACATTTGTGGCCTGTTTTGTGAAAGAACACTGTTAAAACATATCAAAAACAGTTTTGCATTCATATACAAATAGTTATGCATATATAGCAACTGTATGTTTACAAAACTGACATGTTTTGAGATGTTTTAATAGTGGTTTGGTTCACAAATCAGGTCACCAAATGTTTTGACAGAAGTGTCCCTTTTTGCTAATCAGGTCACATATGTTTAAAGGGATTTCCCAGTCGTTGTTATGTCAATTGAACCATTTTGTTATTGGCTATGCATTCATCAGTGTTTTAATTGTAATATGCTTAACAATTTAATCGTAGCACCATTATTTGTAAAACATCTAGGAAAGATGCTGTCTAATGCCTATGTGCGTATTCCATAAAGTCAATGAAATTAGCAGTTTGCAAAATCCGTTTCTGCCTGAATATTGCAAAAAAAAAAAAATAAAAAAAAAAAAAAAAAAAAAAAACTGCTATCTTAACTTTTTTTTAACAGTTTTTTAATCCATTACCACGATTATTGGAATCTCATCGTTATCTAACTATGTGAAACCTATGGATCTACCACACCTCTGTCCTCCTGATGCCTTGTCTCGATAATACTTGCCCACGACTCTATCTTATTATACTCACAACTGATACTTACTTTGTCTCTAATGCTACATTTATTTTCATGGGAAGGCAATCATCTTTTGGACAGAAATGTCAGTATGTGTATTGCAAATAACTAACATTGAAAGGTCAAGGACAATGGGTTTGAATGGAACACAAAGAATGTAATGCAATCTACTGTTCTCATTACCTGCAATTGGTAAAGGTTGGAGGGTTTTTTAGTTTCTCATTGTTCTAAAGATATCAAGATCTTGGGCATTACAGTAACAGACTGTAATGGACAAGATGGTTCTGTTTTTGTATATTATAGTCCAAATCTCACAATGACAATGAAATCAATTCAGAATAGCCGTTGTTTTGGAATGATCATAGAAAATGTTTGGACACTTAATCTGATACCTGTAGTTTTACCAATAATGGACACAAACGTGGTGGCAATTTGGCAATTTTGGCATTTGGAACTAATACTTTTATGGACAATTAAAAACATCAACTCAACCTTACGGATTTGGTGAATTTGGTAGTGGTTTGTGAATATTATGATAAACTGTCTATTTATGTGAGTGTGCAGATGGAAAAACATTATAGTTGAAGAAAATATTGCACTTTTTAGCGGTGCCATATTTACATCGAAATTATAGAATAGCTCAATTGCTAACATTAAACGCGAAACAGATATTTATAGCATCAAAGGAAATGTTATTAGCAGGAAGTACAGTCATTTTAGCACTGGAGGTGGTCTACAGTGTCGTTAGTTAATCTTAAATGTGCTTCTTTTACTGCAAATTTGGTGACTGACAGATTATACAAGGCAATTGATGCTAATGCACGCTCTGGAATGGAGTATCCTTGTTTAATAATGTTCACAAATGTAAGGTAACAATTGCAAACAGCCCTTTTTCTTCAAGTGGTATACATTTTTATCATGGAAATCAAAAGCATTCCCAATATCTCTCAGTGGGACGGTGGGCATGGAACAGACACACCAAAATTATTTCTCAAGAAAATGAGATTGTTTATTACTATTGTTTTTTTTCAAAACCACACAGCCTTTGAAGGTGGAGCTTTAGCATGCCTTGTCAAAATCAGCTTGGCAATTGAGAACACAACATTTGAAGGTAATTTTGGATTCTTGGAGCAGCGTTCAGCATTCGTTCTGACTTGTGATCTGTACATGTCAAGTGCAAATAACTAATGTACTGTTAAAAGGAACACTAAGTTAATGCTTTTAATTATTGCCTTTCTGGTTTAGTTTGCTTTTCATATATAACAGCAGTATGTTTTACACTAACTCTGCTAATAGTTTTAGTGCTCAAGAACAATTTAACTATTCAAATAACTGATATTCTTGTTAGAGATAAGTATTAATGTGAGTGTTCTGGTTGTACATACGGCTGCAATATAACTTTTCAGGGAAACAACAATGCTTCATCATGCAACAACAGTTCACCACTTATTGAGGAGGTATGGTATTGTTACTAGAACTATTTTGAAGTCAATGAAGGTAGTCCTGTTTTATTTACAATAACACATTGGCAGTTTTATATGGAGGAGCTATATATGACAAAGGAAATGGGACTAAACGACATTGATTATAGTGATTTAAATATAATCTTTTTGGGAAGATTTGCTCATGTCCTTTAGAACTAATCAATTACGTGGAGATGACAAAGTCTTAATGACTTTAAGAATAATCAGCTCATAGAGCAGGAAAGGATGTTTATGGAGGCACATATCAAACTTTGTGAAATAGCACACAATGATTATATTGTTCCTGTTTCCTAAAGACTTGCAAGTTGCTTGGATAGCCAAATATTGGTCTATGGAAAAGACAGGACAATTTTCTTCATCACCATTGCTGTATGCCCTTGTATTAATGCCCGTGTTAAATGTGAAATTCGACCTATATAGAGAGGTTTATCCTGGGCAGTCAATGTGTTAGTATCACTATAACATTTGGTACCTGTCCAGATTGTCGTAAAGTTTTTTTTGATACCAATGGAGTTAATCTCACTACATACTGAGA
>NW_024533237.1:0-48848 GCF_016097555.1 Gigantopelta aegis
TTGTAATTGCAGCATTGGCAAAATTACCTTTTGTAAATGACCATATAAGGACATATGGAAGTATATTCATAGAGGTATATAACCTAAACGTATTTTTAACACTTTGATGGACTCTTCTTGGAGCCCTTATTTAGAAATGACAGACCAGTAATTAGTGGTTTTGTCCTTCTTGGTGTAACTTCTATGATCATATAACTTTGTATATATGATGATGACATCACTATGTGTCATATAAGGTTCGGGTGTTTAGGGTGTAAGTGATATAAGTATAACTAGTCCCATATTACTATTTTAGTGTATTATACCACCTCTACATTGAGGACACTTGTTTCTAGTCCCATACCTAATACTTTCTTGTATTATAAACCTCTATATTGCGGACACTTGTTCTAGTCCCAAACTAATACTTCAGTGTATTATATAACCTCTTATATTGAGGACCCTCCCATACTAATACTTAGTGTATTATACAACCTCTATATTCAAGGACAGCTCTTGTTCTCTCCCACTTAACTTCATTGTATTATACTAACCTCTATATTGAGGACACTCCCATCCTAATACTTTTAGGGTATATACAACCTCTATATTGAGCTTACACGGAACAATCCAGCTCTCATCCCATATTTATATCTTCTTCCCTATTTGTTGGAAGTGGGGAAACCTATTTGCATTTGATGTCACTGTTATCTCTCCTCTTCATCAGCTTACTATTCTAGTAGGTGTCCTCTGTTTACTCCTGGTTATGTAATCGGCTGTCGAAGAAGGATACCAAGTTCCATATACTCTGGAAAACTGAATTTTAGCTGCTGGTGTCTCCTTTGTCCCTCTCTTGTTTGATTTACTGGGGGGATGAGCGATGAAGCATTCATACCTCAGGCTGTTTTGGCAAACAACAAGAACAACGTATGGATCTCACACGATCTCATTCAATCATCATCTCTTTCACGCCTCTCTATTGTTCTTGGCGCGGGAATGGCCTGGCATGTGGGCATCACTTGCCTGCCCCATCAATTTCCATCTGAGGAAGGGATTGAATGATTGAATTTCCATTTCCCACATAATATTGTTATGGGTTATTGTAAAATCAGTTATAGTAATATTACGTGATAATTAGTAATAATTATTATTATATTACTTAGCAATTATAATTGTTATTATTCTTATAGTTACTTTCATTATAATAATGTTATTGTTATAACTTTATTGATTGTTATTAATATTAATCTTTATATTATTTATATTAACTTTTCTAATAATTTTCTTGTTAGAAAGTTTATTATATAATAACTCTGATTTTTTTTATGATATACTTCTTTTATAAAGAAATTATATTTAATTATAATAATTATCGCGATGTTCAGTTTATAAAAGGCTGCACTAATACAACTTAAATTATCTTGTTAGTTGGACATCATTTAATTCGCTGTTGTTCATCGATCTCTTTACTGTTGCATCTACTGTCATAATTAACTGGTGTCATATCTTTATATACATCAGTTATACTGTATATCACAGTGGATATGTTACTGCTTCTGAGTATTATGTCTCTGCAACGCTTTATGGAGTACCTTGTTCTAATACTCACCTACCTTGTCACAAACGCTCCTACTATACTCCTGATTAATGCATCTACTTGTCACAAGGGATGATACAATCTTCAACTTCCTAGCGGTAACTCATATTCTACAAGGTACTATTGGAGATCAGTGGTGTAAGTATAATAACTCAACAGGGACTGGGTTCATATACGAACAAGGCTTTCCATGGACAGTTATGCAAGCTTCCTCAGTATACAAGAATGTAGTGGATTACAATAGAGGTGGTATACAATTTTATTAGTAGCACAAATATTGTATTGTAAATTCATTAACAATAGCAAACTGTGGTTTAGCTGGACTATGTATTATATAAAGGTTAGTTTACTCTATATGCACATCAACAATTTGCTTTAAAATGGAGGGGTATCAAGTCCAGAATGGTTCTGTTCATTGGACTCTATCTTTACAAATCTTTGATGTGTTGAATGCTATTCACATTTGCTATCATGGAGGTCCTTAAGGATGATGCAGATGACAATGCAGTACTTTGATCGTATAATCACAAGGTTAAAGACGGTCTATAGTTAATATTGTGAAATCAAATATTTAACCCTGGGCTCAGAAGTGGGAGCATGAAATTTTCGTATTTTTAGTGATAATAAGTTGAGGGTAATCCTTAAAAAAAGTAAATTTTCACATAATCTGAGGAGGAATTAGAATTACTTCTTATGCTAGAAGTGGTAGTATGAGTTCAGTAACTGCACTATATACGGACAATACTGCTCAGAAGATTGGAGGAGGGAGTGGAAATTTATTTATATCATCACATAGTAAGTGCTAGTATTGAGTTCAGTACCTCACATATATGCAATACTGCTCAGTATGGAGGAGGATCGAAACTTTTTTTTTTGAATGGAAATGGTAATGTTGAGTTCAGTAACTGCACTATATACAACAATACTGCTCAGAGAATGGAGGAGGAGTGGTTATTGCTTTTTTTAATTAATGTAATAGGTAGTATTGAGTTCAGTAACTGCACTGTATATGACAATACTGCTCAGGATATAGGAGGAGGAGTGTGGATTTATTTTATCCATCATATGGTAGTGCTAGTATTTGAGTTCACTACTGCACTATATATGACCATTCTGTTTATGTTTGGAGGAGGAGTTGCAATTTTTTTTTTTAATGGAATGGTAATTTGAGTTCAGTACCTGCACTATATACAACAATACTGCTCACATAGTGGAGGAGGAGTTCAAATTCGTTTTGGTTTTATGGAAGTGGTAGTATTGAGTTCCACTAACTGCACTATATACAACAATACTGCATACTTTGATCAGGTCTCAGTGCTATACAATATTCTTCACAAGTAGGATCATTTTACAAATGTTTCGTTTTATTTCAATAAAGTATCAAACAACTTTATAAATATCATGATGTCTGTGTTACTAGAAAACATTAAAAATGTTATTTTTTAACCAAATCGACATTATAATCATGACACAACTGGTTTTAGTGGGTATGAGTAGTCTAAATAATATTTGAAGACATAATACATTTATAAACAACATCTGGTATTAATGGTGGGGGGCATGCTTTATTAGGATTTTCCCAATTATTACTAAAGAACGATACAAAAATACCATTTGTTAATAATCATTCCAGTGAGTCAGGTGGAGGAATCTTTGTGTCAAAATTTATTGCGATGGCAACTACAGACAATTTGTTTCCTTTACTAATTATCTTCCTTATTATGTGTGCGTTAAGGTCTTAAGATAATGTTTTTTTTTGTCAACTAATACAGCTGATATATCTGGTGATGTTTTGTATGGAGAAGAAATCTCTGGTTGTTTTCAAAAACTTTCGCTTTGATCACCAATTTCATTACCACCAACAAACAGGTCTATCAGTAAGTGTTCTCAGATCCAATCAAAGTGTGTTTTTTTGTGTATCAAACAGACAAACGTTGCTCTATTAGAAACTTGTCTATATAACTGCAATACCTGGAATTAATGTCCATATATTGCTAGCTACTGTTGGTAATAAGATGGCTTAACAAAGGGTGTGATAAAATTGATAACATCAGATAGTTCATCATCTACTGTACAAACTGACAATACTAGACTAATATGCACTTGTACCAATGTAACCCTTTAAGTTAAGACTCAAACCCTTCATTGAACACATTAAAAGTCTATGTAACACTTGAAAGCTCAATTAGGAACCTTCATCAGACCACTTAGCTAAAGTCATGAAAGTTAACATTGAATCTTGTCCAATTGGGTTTCCATTGGAAAAGACACTTGTGGTTTGTAGATCTGAATTAAATACATCTTCAATAACTTGTGATATTAACACTCAAATTATAACTAGAGATGGTGATATGGTGGATTGGTTATCAAAATGACTCAGACTGTCTTATTGTTTATCCTCATTGCCCCTTTGATTACTGCAATGATGGAACAGTTCATTTTAAAATCACCTCTCCTCAATCCACAGTGTCTTCTCAATCGATCTGGCATACTTTGTGGACAATGTGCTAAGGACTTAGTCTCATGTTAGGTACCAATCAATGTGGACAATGTACTAAGAACTACATAGCTCTTATCATTCCATTTGCATTAGCTGGTATAGCACTGGTAGTTAGCTTTTATCATTGCTTTAAACTTAACAGTGTCTGTGGGTACAATCAATGGACTTATATTCTATGCTAATGTTGTCAAAATATATGAACCCATCTTCTTTTCCAAATGGTCCCTGTGAAACTTCTTAGTCAATTCATTTCCTGGCTTAATCTAGATCTGGGTATTGAGACTTGTTTTCTTTGATGGTTGTGTATGCATTCTTGCAGTAAGACATGGCTACAGTTTATTTTTCCAGGCTATGTTTGGTTTCTACTAATACTCATTGTAATATTATCACAATATTCTAGCAAAGTGGTTCGACTTGTTGGTTCACATGCTGTTCCAGTACTAGCCACTATGATCCTTCCTCTCTTATACTAACTGATACGTACTGTCTTCCAAGCTCTTTATTTCACCAATATTCAATGTATGGTAATAATAATGTCCCATTATTGAGGTGGTACATTGATGCTAATGTCCAATATTTTTAGAGGTTATTGTCATCTACCATTGTTCCTGTTCTCACTGGCTGTACTCATTTTACTAATTGTTCCATACACCTTCTACCTTCTAACAATACCTTACTTGAAGGACCTTTATCAAAAATACATGCATTGCTGCCAAAGTTATGGAGATATATGAAACCTTTCTTTGATGCATATGGAGGTCCATATAAGGACAAGTGTCGTTTTTTGGACTGGATTTCTACTACTAGTTCGTGTTGCCTTAGCGCTAGTTGTGTCTCTAGATATAGAGGCTACTATAAGTTTGGATGTATTAACATCTCTTTTATTTGTTATTATATCGATGTACTTCCTTTTGAAGGAATATATCGACATTTACCTTTAGCTTGTCTAGAGATGTCTTTTTTTCTTAATCTCATGTTTATGGCTTATGTGAATGCACAAACCTACAAAAACTCAAATTCAGGCAAGTATTAAGTGTTTGCTTTAGTAACAGTATCATTTGTAGTATTCTGTGGTATTATCCTCTATCATGTTTGGGATTATCTGTCTAAATCATGTTTAAAACGACCATTTGCAAAAATTACAAGGGTATTTAAGAAGCCTCCACCAGACCTGTTACTGATGATGCAGTCGTCCTTTAATGCGTCCTGGATCCCCTGCTTTAATGTGTGATACTAGTTCAGTGAGTGTGGTATCAGTAGTAATGAGAGAGAATCACTACTGGATGATGAAGATGACTAATGCTTGATTTCTTGATATATACATACAATTGTTTGAATTCTACCTCATAAACCAATTATGTTTTGATTTCTATAACTTTATTTTTGATGTGTAGTTAACAACAATAACAATATGTAATGTAAATAATAATATCATAGAAGTGTGTTATTATGTATAACTACAACTTACTATTAATATTGTTTTGTGTTATTGTTGTTATTGTTATTTACTATTAATTATAAAGGTACATTTTATATTATAACTAACTCTTATACTGTTATAAGTACTAGTACTATTTAGGTGACATATCAGTTAACAGTACAGTTACAACTAACGTACTTGTCACCATTTACTCTACTCTACATAATAATATAATATCATAGAATTGTATGATAATGTATTAATTAGTTTTGCAGTATTATTTTAATTAATGATTATTAACAGGAGCTCATAGGCTCACGGAAAAGGAGGTAGGAGCATACACTATGTATTGCAGCATTGAGCAAAATTACATTTTGTAAATGACCTATAAAGGAATATGGAATTATATTCATAGAGGACTTGTATGGTATTATAACATACTTTTATGTATTTTAACCCTTTGATAACTCTTATTGAGCACTTGTTTAGAATGATAACATGACATGACCAGTAATTACTGGTTCATTTCAAATATCTATTCTTAAAGAAATGATGACACATTAGTTACTATAGCAACACATCCTACATTACAACTTTAATTCTTGAGTCTCATAAACCATCCCTCATTCTTTAAATAATAAATGAGTGTCCTGTATTATAATTCTAACATAATATGTATACAATAAATATGTATATGAACTATTACTATTATATCTAATATCTACTGATCATGTTCAGGTTACTTCAGTATTTTGTAGTTAGCCCTCCCATAACTTCTGAGGACACTGTTGAATTTACTTTCTCTACTACTGTGCGATATTCTAAGAGACAGCTCATGCTCTGCACTTCATTTCATTGAGTGATTGAAAGTAGAATTTGAATTGGAATGGTCTGCTTTTTGGCTTTTGTAAGCAACTACTAACATCATTTATTGTGTACTTACAAGGACAAATACCATTCACTATATAGTTAATATATAGTTTACAATATTACACTACACAAATGATGTCATAATCACAGTAATTTAATTTGTATAGTTACTAGAATCTTATGAAAAATTATTATAGCTACGAGTATTCATTCTATCTTTAAAATTATTTCTTCAACATGACCACTAATCACAAAGTTATGATGACTACGCTAATTTCTGATAGATTCTATAGTAACACCTTTTAGTTACAAATTGGTTACCTGGATAATTTACTTACATCAGTTGTATACCAAAACTATATGAATTACTATGGTATTCACAAAAATGATGTAAGGTTTATTTCCATTTTATAAAGGCTGCAATAATAACACTTAAATTATCTTCTTTGTTCTTCATTAGTTTGACATTAATTCTCTATTGTTCATCTGATCTTACTGTTGAATCTACTGTCACCATGAGCTGGTGCCATATCCATTATATAACATCATTATACTGTATATCTAAGGTGGATATGTTACTGCTTCTGAGTATTATGTCTCTGCAGCTCCTAATGGAGTACCTTGTCCTAATACTCACCTACCTTGTCACAACCTCTCCTACTATGCTGATGATTATACATCTTACTTCACTGATGACACAATCTTCTACTTTCCTAAGGGAACTCATATTCTACAAGGTACTTGGAGATCAGTGGTGTAAGTAATATAACTCTACAGGACTGGGTCATATAGAACAAGGCTTTCATGAGACAGTTATGCAATCTACCTCAGTAATAATGTGTAGTGATTATGACAGAGGTGGTATACAATTTACTAATAGTACAAATGTTGTATTAAAATCATTAACAATAGCAACTTGTGGAGGACATGGTTTTTATATACTTCAAAATAATAGATTTATTGTGTATAACATACCTCTTTGTTGACATCACAACATCACATTGGAATGGTTATCATGTCCAGAATGGTTCTGGTTATTGGACCTCTTTTTACAATGTTTTTAATGTGTTAATCACCAATTCGACATTTGCTAATAATGAAGGTCTTATGAATGATCTAGGCAATCAGTAATTTTCTATGATGATCAGGTTAAAAGACTAATATTGTTAAATCAATTTTACACTGGGCTTAGGAAGTGGCGTAAATTTTTCGGTATTTTAGTGATAATAAAGTTGAGGTAATCATTGAAAAAAGTAAATTTTCACATAATAACTGCTCAATATGGAGGAGGAATTATAATTACTTCTTATGCTAAAGTGGTAGTATTGAGTTCATAATTGCACTATATATGACAAATGCTTGCTATGGAGGAGGAGTGCATATTTTTTTTACTTGATGGAAGTAGGGACAAATGTAGTATTGAGTTCAGTAATTGCACTATATATGACAATATTTGCTCAGTATGGAGGAGAGTGCACCTTTTTTTTACTGATGGAAGTGGACGTTAGTATTGAGTTCAGTAACTGCACTATATATTATGGACAATTACTGCAAACTATTCAAACATGACCACTAATCACAAAGTTGATGCCAACGCTAATTTCTGATAGATTCAATAGAAACAACTTGTAAGTTACAAATCGGTTACCTGGAATAATTTACTTACATCAGTTGTATACCAAACTATATGAATTACTATGGTATTCACAAAAAATGATGTAAGGTTTATTTCCATTTTATAAAGGCTGCAATAATACAACTTAAATTATCTTGTTTTCTTCATTAGTTTGACATTAATTCTCTATTTTCATCTGATCTTTACTGTTGAATCTACTGTCACCATGAGCTGGTGCCATATCCATTATATAACATCAGTTATACTGTATATCTAAGGTGGATATGTTACTGCTTCTGAGTATTATGTCTCTGCAGCTCCTAATGGAGTACCTTGTCCTAATACTCACCTACCTTGTCACAACCTCTCCTACTATACTGATGATTATACATCTTACTTCACTGATGACACAATCTTCTACTTCCTAGAGGGAACTCATATTCTACAAGGTACATTGGAGATCAGTGGTGTAGTAATATAACTCTACAGGGACTGGGTCATATAGAACAAGGCTTTCATGAGACAGTTATGCAATCTACCTCAGTAATAATGTGTAGTGATTATGACAGAGGTGGTATACAATTTACTAATAGTACAAATGTTGTATTAAAATCATTAACAATAGCAACTTGTGGAGGACATTTTTATATACTTCAAAATAATAGATTTATTGTGTATAACATACTCTTTGTTGACATCAACAACATCACATTGGAATGGGTATCAGTCCAGAATGGTTCTGGTATTGGACTCTTTCTTTACAATGTTTTTAATGTGTTAATCACCAATTCGACATTTGCTAATAATGATAGGTCTTATGAATGATCTAGGCAATGCAGTAATTTTCTATGATGATCAGGTTAAAAGACTAATATTGTTAAATCAATTTTACACTGGGCTTAGGAAGTGGCGTAAATTTTTTCGTATTTTAGTGATAATAAAGTTGAGGTAATCATTGAAAAAAGTAAATTTTCACATAATACTGCTCAATATGAGGAGGAATTATAATTACTTCTTATGCTAGAAGTGGTAGTATTGAGTTCAGTAATTGCACTATATATGACAATATTGCTCAGTATGGAGGAGGAGTGTGCATATTTTTTTACTTGATGGAAGTGGACGTGGTAGTATTGAGTTCAGTAATTGCACTATATATGACAATATTGCTCAGTATGGAGGAGGAGTGCACATTTTTTTACTTGATGGAAGTGGACGTGGTAGTATTGAGTTCAGTAACTGCACTATATATGACAATACTGCAAACTATTCAAACATGACCACTAATCACAAAGTTATGCCAATTTCTGATAGATTCAATAGAAATAACTTGTAAGTTACAAATCGGTTACCTGGAATAATTTACTTACATCAGTTGTATACCAAACTATATGAATTACTATGGTATTCACAAAAAAATGATGTAAGGTTTATTTCCATTTTATAAAAAGGCTGCAATAATACAACTTAAATTATCTTGTTTTGTTCATCAGTTTGACATTAATTCTCTATTGTTCATCTGATCTTCACTGTTGAATCTACTGTCATTATGAGCTGGTGTCATATCTATTATATAACATCAGTTATACTGTATATCTACAGTGGATATGTTACTGCTTCTGAGTATTATGTCTCTGCATCTCCTAATGGAGTACCTTGTTCTAATACTCACCTACCTTGTCACAACCTCTCCTACTACATGATGATTATGCATCTTACTTCACTGATGACACAATCTTCTACTTCCTAGAGGGAACTCATATTCTACAAGGTACATTGGAGATCAGTGGTGTAAGTAATATAACTCTACAGGGACTGGGTCATATAGAACAAGGCTTTCATGAGACAGTTATGCAATCTACCTCAGTAATAAGATGTAGTGATTACAACAGAAGTGGTATAACAATTTATTAGTAGCACAAAATATTGTATTGGAATCATTAAACAATAGCAAACTGTGGGTTTAGCTGGAATATGTATTATATAAAGGTTAGCTTATTCTTTATTGACATCAACAATGTTGCTTTAAAATGGGTATCAGTCCAGAATGGTTCTGGTATTGGACTCTATCTTACAATGCTTTTGATGTGTTAATTGCTAATTCAACATTTGCTAATAATGGAGGTCTTATGAATGATCTAGGCAATGCAGTAATTTTCTATGATGATCAGGTTAAAAGACTGTCCAGAGTTAATATTGTGAAATCAAATTTTACACTGGGCTCAGGAAGTGCATGAAGTTTTTGTATTTTAGTGATAATAAAGTTTGAGGTAATCATTGAAAAAAGTAAATTTTCATATAATACTGCTCAATATGGAGGAGGAGTGGGCATTTTTTTACTTGATGGAGATAGTAGTATTGAGTTCAGTAACTGCGCTATATACAACAATACTGCATACTATGCATCAGGTCTCAGTGCTTTACAAGATTCTTCAACAAGTAGGATTCATTTTACAAACATTTCGTTTTATTTCAATAAAGCATCAAACAAGCATCATAAAGATCATTCTGCTGTGTTACTAGAAAACATTAAAAATGTTACTTTTGACCAAATTGACATTAGTAATCATGACACAACTGGTTTACTCAGTATCAATAGTCTAATAATGTTTGATGGACATAATACATTTATAAACAATTCTGGTATTAATGGTGGGGGCATGGCTTTATATGGATTCTCCCAATTATTACTAAAGCAGAATACGAACATATCATTTGCCAATAATCATGCCAGTGAGTCAGGTGGAGGAATCTTTGTGTCACAAGTTATTGATGGCAACGACTTGACAATTTGTTCCTTTAAGAATTTTCCTTATTATAATACTACTGCTAAGACAATGTTGTATTTTGTCAACAATACAGCAGATGTATCTGGTGATGTCAACATGTAATGTATGGAGGGAAAATCTCTTATTGTCTAAACTTTGACTTTGATCACCAATTTCATTACCCTCAACAAACAGGTCTATCAGTAGTGTCATCAGATCCTATTCAAGTGTGTTTTTTTGTGAATCAAACAGACAAATTGTTCTATTACAAATGTCAATATAACTGCAATACCTGGAAATAATGTCAATATATCGCTAGCTACTGTTGGTAATAAAGATGGCTTAACAAAGGGTGTGATAAAATTGACAACATCAGATAGTTCATCTTCTACTGTACAAACTGACAATACTAGACTAAATGCAACTTGTACCAATGTAACCTTTAATTTAAGAGCAAACCCTTCATTGAATACAACACAAGTCTATGTAACATCTGAAGGTTTAATCAGTGATCTTTCATCTAATGACATTCACTATGTTAAAGTCATTGAAGTTAACATTGAGTCCTGTCCAATTGGGTTTCCATTAGTAAATAATGCTTGCAGTTGTAGATCTGAATTAAATACATCTTCAATAACTTGTGATATTAACACTCAAATTATAACTAGAGATGGTGATATGTGGATTGGTTATAAAAATGACTCAGACTGTCTTATTGTTTATCCTAATTGCCCCTTTGATTACTGCAATGATGGAACAGTTCATTTTAAAATCACCTCTCCTCATCCACAGTGTCTTCTCAATCGATCTGGCATACTTTGTGGACAATGTGCTAATGGACTTAGTCTCATGTTAGGTACCAATCAATGTGGACAATGTACTAATAACTACATAGCTCTTATCATTCCATTTGCTTTAGCTGGTATAGCATTGGTAGCTTTTATCATTGCTTTAAACTTAACTGTGTCTGTGGGTACAATCAATGGACTTATATTCTATGCTAATGTTGTCAAAATATATGAACCTATCTTCTTTTCTGAAGGTCCTATACCATTTCTTAGTCTGTTCATTTCCTGGCTTAATCTAGATCTGGGTATTGAGACTTGCTTCTTTGATGGTATGGATTCATGCAGTAAGACATGGCTACAGTTTATTTTTCCAGGCTATGTTTGGTTTCTACTAATACTCATTATAATATTATCACAATATTCTAGCAAAGTGGTTCGACTTGTGGGAAGGCAAGCAATCCCAGTACTAGCCACTATGATCCTTCTTTCTTATACTAAACTGATACGTACTGTCTTCCAAGCTCTTTATTTCATCAATTCAATGTAATGGTAATAATAATGTCCCATTATTGAGGTGGTACATTGATGCTAATGTCCAATATTTTAGAGGTTATTGTCATCTACCATTGTTCCTGTTCTCACTGGCTGTACTCATTTTACTAATTGTTCCATACACCTTCTACCTTCTAACAATACCATTACTTGAAGGACCTTTATCAAAATACATATGCTGCTGCCAAAAGTTATGGACATATATGAAGCCTTTCTTTGATGCATATGGAGGACCATATAAGGACAAGTGTCGTTTTGGACTGGATTTTTATTACTGGTTCGTGTTGCCTTAGCACTGGTTGTGTCTCTAGATATAGGCGGTACTATAAGTTTGGATGTGTTAACATTTATGTTAATTATTATTGTTATATTGTACATCTTTTTGATGAGAATATATCGACACCTCCCTTTGTTTTGTTTGGAGTTGTTTTTCATACTCAACCTCATATTAATGGCTCACATGAATCTACAAACCTCTGAAAAATCCAAGGGACAAGTGTCTAGTATTGTTTTAGTATCAATATCATTTGTTGTATTCTGTGGTATTATATTCTATCATGTTTGGGATCGTCTGTTAAAGTCTTGTTCACAACAACTAATGGTAAAAGTCAAGAAGATATTTCAAGAAGCTTCCACCATCTCCTCAATTTAATGATATTGAACATCCTCCATCAAGATCAGGTTCTCCTGCTGTTGTATGTAGCACAACTTCAGTATCAGTTGTATCAGTAGAAATGAAACGAGAATCGCTACTTTTCGATAAAGATGACAAAAATTGATTTCTATTACATAGTACTGACTATATGTCATTTGTATTGACCTATTATTAACATGTCTTATGTAGTATATAAAAATAGTAGTTTAGTGAGTAGTGTCAGATAAACTGTTGTATGTATACTTATATATAATTTTAGTTAAATGTTATAATTTACTGTTTCCTTCAGTCCTTATTTTGTTATTAATGAGTATTAATAATAAAGGATATTGTTATAGTAACATTGTTCATAAGATTACCTCTAATTCATGTGACTTATGTAGTAAGAATACTTCAATAGCATACTGTATTGAATGTACAGAGTTCCTTTATGATATTTGATGTTACTATTTATAGTATTGTGAGTACAATATAACATTCAGTAACAAATTAACAATTACAAATAGTTTGTAGGTCACTTCTTACTTTACTATGTATAATATATATATTACTTATTACAGTAGACATAATTGATGTCAACATTATTTTGCAGTGATCACATTAAATGTTAATACATAAAAACATGTGTTATTAATAATGAGTATAAAGACTATATTATTATTGTAATAGTATCACTTAATTATTGAAAGACCTGTTCAAGCTAGTTTGTTATTATTTTTTTGTAAAACTGTCTTAAATATTGTAAACAACTACTTGTTCATGTTGTTTTAGCATTAGTTGTGTTTCTGTAGCTAGATACTACATTACCCATACATATATATATATACATAATATATATATAATATATATGTATATATGTGTGTGTGACCCACTTAATATAAGAATGATAAAAAATTAATAGTATTAGTATTGTTCTAGTTTGTTTAAATAAGACTAGTTTTATTCCTGACTTTTAAAGTATAGTTTTAGTTCGTTCATACTCCATCGCTGCATAACTATCGTTAATGAGATTCATAGCACTGATCGACGCGCCCCACAAGAGCATGAAGGAAAAATCTGACGTACATATAAAAAGAAACTGAAACAGTCATGAGTGCCAGTGTGTTGTGGGCCAGCGTTCTGCAATGCATCAGACCTCTGAGATGGTTACCAGCATACTCTACGGAGTATCCGAAAGGCCGACTAGGATAGGGCTGGTAGTCTCCCTTTAAACGAGATGAGGCTGGTGTATTTGTGGTTCCCGGTTCCTGAATGCGACATTCCCTAAGAGCTGGAATCCCGTACGGCTGGTTTTAAGTTAGGGCGACGCTCCAGCCAGGATTACCTCGCGAAGACGAGGGTTACCAAGCCAGGTGGCGGTCCCAGCTAGCAATAGCAGGGAATCCTGGAGCCTAAGTGGAAGCCTGAGTGGGTGAGCGAGTAGGAATCGTTTGGGCAACACACAAGGATTTTTTTTTGCTTTTTTAAACATGTAACTAAAATATAATTACTATAATTATGTTAACCTCCTTCAATGCTTTATGTCTCACTGTTCAAACTAACTTGTTCTTCAATATTATATTTGTACTCAAAAAAGCTATTTCAATACATTATATTTTTATTTCAATACTATGATATGAAATTATAATTATATTTTTATTTCAATACTGTGATATGCTTTACAAAACAAATGAAATAAACTGATTGTTATAATCAAAAAAATAAAACATTCACAATGTTTAGATTTACATATTATAATATATTATTCTCTTCATTTATATATAATAATGATAGGGTTGCAATATATATATATATATTATCCTACAACAATGGAAATGTATGTTCATTATGACTGAATATATTAGAGTTCACTAAATAAAAAAGTTATATACATTTAGCTAGTCATCTGTCTGCTGTTGTGTGCATGTACCAGGAGTATTATTATAGCATTTTAAATATTACAACATTTGAGAGCAGTAATACTAATATCACTTAACAAGGACCTACATAGCTAACTTCATAAAAATTTCAAGTGATTTGACTACTATGACTTTGAGTCATTTTTTAAATTTTGTTCTGACCATATTAATCATGGTCTTGAGTCAAATATTGAGAATCAGTCCACGTTACAAAATCACTTAAAATTTTTAAAGTTAATTCTGTTTGAGAAACAAACTAAAGTTTATTATGCAAATAACAAGTATCTTTTATTACTAAAGTTTCTTATAAATCCTTATTGTTCTTTTAGTCACATTTAGCACAATGCATCTCAAGTTCAGTTTGAGTGGCAAAGTTTTGCTCGACCACATAAAGGACAACTCATTGATGGTTTAGCTAAATTTGGTATTTCCCCTGGAAGAACCACACCCCCTTGCTAAGAGTGGTTAAATGGTTACCATGGAAATATGGGATTGTGTAACTTACTTGCCAAGGTTGTGGATCTGGTGGTGGGAATTGATTCCGCCAAAAGGTTGCCCAGGACGTACATTTTCATATTTAGGTGTCTAAAAATAAAAGAATAATAACAGCCAAGTGAGTTTATGTTACTCTCTCTCTCTCTCTCTCTCTCTCTCAGTCTCTTACCATTTGATGACGATACTCTTGTGCAGTTACATTTTGTCTAGGCCTCCTATATACAATCAAGACATGTCAATAAGCTACTATTAATTTTAATGCTTTAAGTAGGTTCCTTTCAAATACTTGCTCTTGTTGCTGAAGTTAGAGTGCACTATTAACACTAGCAGCACAACCTTAGCCTACAGTTTACTATGTATCAAATACTAGAGTTAAAGCTAATGGTCTTCATCCATACTATTAAAATAGTATGGAGACAGGTAGTATACATTTAATACATACATTGTATTTGTGAAGATAAACAAACTTACTGTTGAAAATGCTGTCCCAAAATTTCCCCACCACCAGATGCACGATCAGATCTTTGGAATTGGCCAATTCCTGCTACAGGTGCTGTCCAATCACCTCCTCCAGTTTGACGAGGAGGTAAGCCTTCTTGTGGGAGAGGACGATAGCCTTGATCTCCTATGGGACGATCAGTTTGATTATAACCTAGATTCCCACGTCCTGGACCCTGTTCTCTTGGCTTCATAGGCGGAGATCCTTGTTGTATTGGATGACGAAGAACCTGTTCTCCTGAAGGACGGACTGGTGGAATGTAATTATCACTCCCATAACCTGGACCTTGTTCTCTACGTAGAATTGGTGGAGATTCTTTCTCAATTGGATGACGAGAGCCTTCAACATGCCCACGAGGATAATTTTGTTCACCAGAGTGACGAGGGTGTGCAGTCACTCCCCCTTGATCTCCAAAACCATGTGGTTGGTTGTAACCTCCTCTTCTCTGTTCACCTGATGGAGGTCGATATGGAGGAGTATCCACTCCATGACCACCAAGAGGTTCTGTCATTGGACCACCTACAAAACTAGATTCTTGATAGTTAGCGAGAGCTGATTGTTGTTGAGTGACTCTTCTACGTAGCTCATCCACTTCTCTCTGTAAACTATCTCTGTTTTGCCGCAATGCTTGGGACAGCTTGAGCTCTTTCTCTCTCACATTTCTCTCAAGCTCAAAATCACGTTGAGCAGATTCAAACTAAATAAAAAGACATAAATAGTTCATTTTATTTTCTACTTACTTGTTCTTTCCACATTTGAACTTGTTCAAGATACTCATTACAATTCTTTTGTTTTTGTTCAAACTTCTTCTTCAATCTATCTTGTTCTTCAATTGCCCTATTTCTCTCTGTCATCAAGTGATGGTTTTCAGTCTGAGAGTCTTGGTTTTTAGCTCTCAGCGCTTTTAACTCGCCTTGAACCCTTTCCATTTCTTTCTCCATTTCCTAGTCATGAAACACATTATCAAAATATACTAGCTATGAGGCACTCTACGTTAGGACATGATCTATGTTTAGCAGTGATCTTCATAGCTTCATATCTATGGCTGTTAATTGGTCATCTTTTTACATGTACATTAACAAAATGGCTTAATAGAAACTACAATGTATTTATACTGTATTTAGAAGTTTTGGTTCTACATAAATAGGACAATTGTTACTGATATAGTACTCACATCAATATATTGCTCCAACTAGTACTGGTACTTTCATTACTTTGTAGTTGTTGTTGAAGTTGAGACTCTTTCTGTGATAACCTCACTTCAAGTTGATGACTAAATTAGAATAATGACAGCTTATAGTTTAAAGTGAATGGACTAACTTCTTCTCTCTCTCATTTTGTATTTGATCTTGTAAATATGTATTGTCATCTTTCAATGTTGCATTTTGTCGCTCTAATTCGTGTAGTTGTTCCTGATTTGAGTCTCCTACATCATCTAATCTTTGACGTAAGGTATTGTTTTCTTCATTAAGTTGACGAGTTTTGGTTTTGAAGTTTAATTTTTCAGATTAAGCCACTTAATTTCAGTGTCCTTCCCATCCATGTCTTGTCTGAGAGTTTGTATTTCGTCATTGAGCATTTTCATTTTCTAAAAAGAAGATCACATTTTATATTGTGCAAGTTATGACTTACTCCAAGATATTCATTGAGTTGTTTACGAAGTTTCATGACATTGGCTCCTGCAGGAGGTCCTCCTGGAGAAATGGCTTCCAGGGTTGGAGGTGGTTGCTGTTCTAATTGTTGCTTCAATGTATTAATATCTCTTTCATGCTGTTGAATCTGTTGTTAAGATAAGGAGAGAAAGATGAATGAATAGAAATTGAAAAAAATTAAAGGATGAAAGATTTGACTCACTCTTTGCTGTTTCATATCTAATTCTCTCCTTAGCAATTCCATTTCACCAAGCTGACTATAAAGACGGTCTAGTTCTGTCTTTAGTTGAGTTATCTCTTCATTACTTCTCGTTCTTTTTGTCTCAGCAGCTTCACGACTCTTCTTCTCTGTTTCAATTTGATGCTGTGCTGTTCTCAACTGAGCTTTAAGATCTTCCTTCTCTCTTTCATATTTAGCTGTGAGTTCAGGATCAGATTTTAACATTGTACGAGGCTTAGGAACTGGTTGTTGAGAGGCTCTTTGAATATCATACTGAAGTTCTGCAATCTTCTCCTCATAGCTAAGTTTTATTTGACTCTAACAATAAAGAACCACAATAGTGACAATACAATAAAATTATAGAATATTTTAAATGTGAATTTACATTTTCTGTAAGCAATGCTTTGTAATCAGTTGACATCTTTTGTACATGCTCACGCCATTTTGTAATTCTTCCTAAAAGACAATCATTATTTGTCAATTTTAATATTTATTTACTTCTGTTTGTTGCAACTGTTTCTTAAAGTTCTGATTGCTTTCTTCCATTGTTATTTTCTCCGTAAGTAATTGTTCTTTTTCTTTCTCCAACTTTAAAATAAATTAATTCATATTTTATTAAATATTTCTTACTTCTTTTAAGGATGAAGATTCTGCTGATGTATCATATTGCTTGGTAAGCAACTGATCTCTTTCTCCAGTCAGCTTCATGATCTTGGCTTTAAAACCAAGTACGGACACACGAGCATCCCAATATAATTTTTGAGCTTCCACAACTTCCTTTTGAGCTTTGTCATTGTCTAAGAGCACAAATGATATTACAATTAACAATGTTAGGTATGTATGTATTTGCTATTAATTTGAGTGTAAGTTAACACATCACTATAAAACTATTTTAGTTATTAAAAGTATGGAACCTTTAACATTTAAATAGTGAAGAGAGGTCTCCTTAATATACTATATAGTAAATAGCTAAATAATACACTAAAGTATTAGTATGGGACTAGAACAAGTGTCCTCAATATAGAGATTGTATAATACACTAAAGTATTAGTATGGGACTAGAACAAGTGTCCTCGATATAGAGGTTATATAATACACTAAAGTATTAGTATGGGACTAGAACAAGTGTCTTTTTAATTCATAATCACTTTTATGAGATATTAATTGGCATATTCTTTTACTGAGATTAATTTTTGTTAAGCAATCCACACATGTATTTAAATTACATCAAAAATACAACACAATATCCTGTTACAAGTTATTCAATATATCTGACCTTTCTTTTTAGCTAAAAGTTTTTGGACTTCAATATTATTACTCTCGAGTGCTTTCCTAAAAGAATACAAAGCAATTAAATAAAAAAAACAATAGCTAATTAAAATATAGCATTGTTAATGATGTCATCAACACTATAACAATCTACATAATATCATATGTGTAGGAACAATTTTGTCAATTGGCACACATGTAACATTTCAACATTGTTCAGTTTAACAATGAAGTATTTCAATAACAACCAAAATAAAACCTGTCGTTTACACTGACAAAAAATTTTTGAGATGTTTTTACATAAAATGTGCATCTACAGGTGTAAATTGTATTATGGGGATAGGGATTGAAAAGTGGCTAATCTAAATCAGTTGATTGTGAAACCATCTCACATATACCAAAAATATGGGGGGGGGGGGGGGGGGGGGGGAAGCACGTGCCCCCTGTGCTCCCCCCTGTTCCCTACACCTATGAATATGTGTAGTTAATATTAATTGGAGGCTTCTAACTTTAATAAGATGATTAGGATGACTAATTGTAATTAGCTACTTCTGAGTCAGGGGTCAATCTCAATTTGGACTGAGTATAGCTATATTGTTATACCTTAATTTCTCATTGTCTACAACTAATTTCTGCATTTGCAATAAGATATCGTTCCAGACTTCAGGTGTCACAGTACTCATTCCAACTACTCCATCGCCAGTTCTTGACATTAGTGATGCAGGCTAAATGAACTTGATATAAATAAATGTTAATAATAAATATCAATCTTACAGTCACAGGTGATTATAACTGCGAGAGGAATGGTCATAACCCACCGCCATAAGCTGGACCGGCATCATTCCATTGGTTGGACATTTTGAAGTTTTTACTAGAGATTAGAAAAGAGATAAACATGAATTATATTATAATTATCAGTATACTTAATAATAGTTACAATGTCAATGACTGCCACCTTTATTGGAGTTTTTTGAGGGAATATCCCAGCTTCGTCATTCTACGTAGTGACAGAGCAAAGCTGAACCGACGGACACGCCCCAGTACTCATGGGACACGCCCCTCACACTGTACTTATAATTATGGGACGTGAAAGGTGTGGCTAAAAAAGGTATTGTATTGGATGGCAGAATCTAACGCCCTTGTTAACCTTTTGTCCGATCCAGCTACGTTAATAGGACTTGGAGTATTTGCTGTAGGCACTGCGTACTATATGGCGACGAGACCACGCGCTCAAAATTCCTCAATCCCTTTGGATAATCAGAGTATTGAACTACCAGTTAGTGCAATAACATGTACCACGTTTGCATACGATATGGTATTATGTAGGGCGGTGTTAGGATTTCTCATCTTTGCAAAGATGAGAAACTAATGTCCTATCGATTTGAAGATGCTAAGACATTATATGAATCATTTCAACGTGGGGAAAAAAGTTTCCAGTGAGACAAGATTTTATAATTTTTGTGTATTGTTCTTTTGTAATGAATTAGGTCTATTATAAGCTGTCCATCAGACCTTTAATGTCTATTTAATATTGTATAATTACTAGGAGCTTTATACTTGCAAATGCTAATGTCTTTATTAGTAATATCAGATTCATTTTTTGTTAGTACTCTAAAGGACATAGTGATTTATTGACACCCTCTCTATGTTTAAGGCTCTTCCCATACTAATACTTAGTGTATTATTCAACCTCTATGTTGAAGGCACCTCTATACTAAGGACAGTGTCCAGTATTCAGAGATTTTCTTTAGTGCTAGCCATTAATATGTGTTATGGTATTGTTCTATAGATAATGGACGATGTTTAGGTTGGCGACCAACAATTGAGGCCCCATATTCCTGGTTAAGTTATAACGAAGTAAGACCTTTAAATATTATATTTACTTAATTTTTGATATTAGATTGAAGAGAGATTCTTAGCATTTGGGGCTGGGCTGACACACCTTGGGATAGCCCCTGGCCAGGAGAGCATGATTGGGATATATTCTAGTAATTGTGTTAGAAGTAAGTATTACAATACAATATTGGCTGATGAATGAAGTTGTACAAGTAGTTCTGTAATGTTAAAGTGTTAGGTTATGTGATAATATCATCTGGAATTTTGATTGGAAATTTGTAAGGGCTGGATAATGTAATATTTTAATAGAATTTTTGCTCATTTCAACTTGCATTTAACTCTCTCTCTCTCTCTCTCTCTCCTCTCCCTCCCTGGGCAATTACTGAACATAGCTGTTATGCATATTCACGTGTAATAGTGGCACTCTATGATACTTTGGGACAAGATGCATTGACCATATTATTAATCAAAGTATAAAAACTATCACTGTTAATATCAGTTACATTATAAAATGTTATATTACATTATTTCTATAGCTGAGATTGAATGCATCATTTGTACATCAACCAAAGTGAAGAATGTCGTTCAGCAGACATCTACTTGTTCAACCTTAAAAATTATTGTAGTCATGGGAGACACAGTTAGTGATGAAAATAAACAGTTGGCAGAAGAAGCCAAGCTCGAAATTTATAGCTTCAAGGAAGTTGAGGTTAGTTTGTAGGTAATGATAACTGTAGATAATATAATGTCATTTTAAGACCTTATAAATACTTCGTACGAATATAATATTAATGAATGACAGCATGTATTAAGATAGTTGTAGTAGTAAATATAGAGTGAGATATTCTATTTCCTGATCAAGGCTTCTTGTTGTAGTCACCTACATATTAAGATAATGTCATACTACTGTTGTAGAGTGATATATTTAATTTGGTGATCTTTAATGATCAAGGCTTCTTTTTGTTGTGTTGTTTTTTAGAGAGAAGGCCAGTCTAGTCCTTTGGACCTTGTGGTAAGTTAATGATTATACAAGGGGAACCTCTCATAATTACAATATTGTATTATCAATAAGTATGAAGGGGACACTCCTTTAATCAACCATCAATTATTACCAATCATTAAAGAATTATAGTGCTCAGGTTAGAGGGGTTATCAATAAGTATGAAGGGGACACTCCTTTAATCAACCATCAATTATTACCTAGTTAATTAAAGAATTATAGTGCTCAGTCAAAGAGGGGGTTTCACAGTTCTTATCATCAAAGTTATCTTTAACAGTTTCAATAACCTTATCACTATAGCTACCTACTCCAGACACTATTGCCACTATCTGTTATACTAGTGGTACTACTGGACTACCTAAAGGTGCTATAATTACTCATGGCAATGTTATTGCTAATGTATCAGGAATTTATCATCATCTGGTTAGTAGTTTAACATATTAATATATATATATATTGTTTATGAAGAGTTCCTACTCAGTCTCCCATCAAAATAGTGTGCATAATAGGTATTGCTTAACTTCAGTGATAACCAGACATCCTTTAATACACCAGGTGGTTTTAGGGCAGTGGGCATAATTCATGGTGTTGTGTGTTGATTCATTTGTGCTATTGTAATGTTCTTTCATAATATTAAAGGTGCTAATACATAAGAAATAATAGCAATTCAGTGTTCTAAATGATGACTAAAGTTAAGTATCATCGATTAGTAGTAGTGTTATGATGGGAGACTGCCTAGTGAGCATAGCAAAACCATTTTTAATATTCTATTTTATAGGAAGATCAGTTTGAGGGTTTTATCAAGCGATTGTCATATTTCTTATCTACCAATGGCGCACATATGATGGACGTTGTATACATGTAAGAAGAATATGTTAATTGTATTAGTTAAAGGGGTATCCTCTTTCATTTAAATACTATTATATTGGACAACCCTGGTATATAAGACTGTAATGAAGTAAAGTTGTTTTTATAATGAGGAACCCTGTGATAATAAGTTGTTTATAGTGTTGTTTTAAATGAGGACAACCCTGTAATAATAAGTCTATTAAATTAAGTGTTATTTATAATGAGGACAACCCTGTATTTAAGATGTTAGTCCAAATTTTTATAATGAGGACACCAATGCAATATTAAGTCTAGTGTTATTTGTGATGGTTCAAGAATAGGCAATTTTGCTAATGTGTGGGTTCAAGAATAGGCTTGTTCAGTGGAGACTTTAAAACTTTAGTGATGATTCAAGTGTTAAAACCAACATTGTTATCTCTCGGTGCCACGTCTTCTGAATAGGATATATGACAAAGTGAAGTGAATGGATGATAGATGAATAGAATGATTAATGGACAAATGAAAAGTAGGTTGGATCAATAGATTGGATAAATGGACAGATAGAGGAACATCATTTTCTATTTCTAGGTTCATGCTGGACTACAAAGGAGTAAGGCTAAAAATGGTTATTTGAGACTGCTTATCAATCAAAATTGAATGAAGTGAAAAGGTAAGCCCCTTAATTAATTAACTAAATTAACTTTTTAATAATATTATAGTGGTATCATAAGACGTGATTCTATATGGGACTGGCTTGTATTTAGTCGTGTTCAGAAGTTATTAGGGGGCAATGTACGATTGATATTATCAGGTTCAGCTCCTATAAGTGAGAAAGTTAGATGTTTTTATCAAGTGACGTTTGGATGCATTGTGAGTTATTTTCATGTGTCTTTTATCTGTCCATTTATCCCATTTATATTAATCCATTTATCTCCATCTGTCCATTTATATTAATCCATTTATCTTATCTTCCATTTATGTATTAAATCCATTTATCTTATCTGTCCATTTATATTAATCCATTTATCTCTATCTGGTCCATTTATATCAACCCATTTATTTCCATCTGTCCATTTATATTATCCATTTATTTCCATCTGTCCATTTATATTAATCCATTTATTTCCATCTGTCCATTTATATTAATCCATTTATTTCCATCTGTCCATTTATATCAACCCATTTATTTCCATCTGTCCATTTATATTAATCCATTTATCTCTATCTGTCCATTTATATCGTTATCCATCCATCTAGTTTGTTGAAGGTTATGGACAAACAGAATGTTCCTCTGGTTCAACGATGACACTTCCACTCGATACCACATGTGGTCATGTTGGACCACCTATTCCAGTTAGCAAAGTGAAGGTGGTCGATGTGCCAGATTTAAATTACTTTGCTGCTAACGGAGAAGGAGAAGTTTGTTTCAAGGTCCACACTGTAGTCAAGGATATATAAAGAACCAGAGAAGACGACAGCATTAATTGATAAAGATGGCTGGACACATTCTGGTGATATTGGAAAATGGTTGCCAAATGGGACATTGAAAATTATGGATAGAGTGAAACACATCTTCAAATTAGCTCAAGTAATGATGGGGACTATCTCATAATAAAATGTCTTTCTTGTGGTATTAAAGGGATTGTAGTTTATATAAGAGAACCTCAGAGTTAATAGTATTTATGAGTCTCAGAAAAGAGGCTAACCCCTTAATTAATATAATCTAATTGTATTGATAGTTTTTTATACTAGAGACGCTCTCTTGAAATTTGCTGTTCCATTTCAATTTTTTTCTATTTTTATTTTATTTTTTAAAGGGAGAATATATAGCTCCAGAAAAGGTTGAGAAACATTCTGTCCGATCAAAATATATAGCTCAAATGTTCCTCTATGGGGACAGTCTTCGGAGTTCCTGCGTCGCTATTATAGTCCCTGATGAAGAAGTTTTTATTAGCCTGGGCTGCAAGCAATGGACGTCCCAATGTCTCATTTGAGGAACTTTGTCTTGAAGCGGTAATAATTTATATTTTGATATTGTATATGTGTGTGTGTTTTATAAGTAGTACAGTTTATTTAAATATTTAAATATAGGAGATTAAGAAAATGATATTTGAAGATTTACAAAACTAGTGCTAGAGCTGACGGACTGAATTCTCTAGAGATAGTAAGTTTATATTATACCAGAATATTAGAACATTACCACAAAAATACTTAAATGAAAGACAGCCTTTATATTTAAGACACCATTTAGATGTTCTATTTTATTGTAATAGTTAATAATTTGATAATTTTTTTATTTTTTAGCCAAAAGCTATCAAATTATCATCTGAACAATTTACAATTGAGAATGATCTCATGACGCCCACCTTTAAAATTAAACGTCCTGCTGCCAAGACTCGTTTCATGCCAGATATTGTAGAAATGTACTCTCAATTACCAGCATGATTGAGAAAAAAGACAATTTTCAATGAGTTTGCCCCTTAATTAATATCACCCATTATTAATGATTACGGATTTTGTTTAAATTGATGTTAAAATAATTTTGTCTGTTTTAAATTATGATGGGTGTGGCTTGTGCGACGTGATTATTTATAGGCGGACATGATGTTGCCATGGTAACTGCGTAACGCAATGGAAAGCGAGTATGTGAAGCAGACAGTAGGACCTGCCTTAGCTTTGGGACTGGCCGAGATTGCTCTTCTTCGACCTACAGACCCGATAGAGTATCTCGGATTGTGGCTACTGAATCATAAGAAAAATTTACAAGAAGCTTCTCAAAAGGTATGGAGTGAAGCCTCTCACAATGACCACTCTGAATTAAGAACACTCTCTATATTGAGGACACTTGCTCTAGTCCCATACTAATACTTTAGTGTATTATACAACCTCTATATTGAGGACACTTGTTCTAGTCCCATACTAATACTTTAGTGTATTATATAACCTCTATATTGAGGACACTTGTTCTAGTCCCCATACTAATACTTTAGTGTACTTTAATACAACCTCTATATTGAGGACACCTCTATGTTAAGGATAGGCATTTTTCAACCCACTGTGTAACTTAGCAACCATATCAGTGAGTGTTAATTTGCGTATTTTTCATATTCCACTAAAACCCTCTTAAGTAGGGAGTGGTCTGTACAAAGAGGGGCCCTATTTTAGTAGTACATACAATATATATAATACTTGCACTTTATTAGACAAAGGAACTTGTACAAGAAGTCACTATAACAGACATTCAAGAGACAACAATAGAAGAGCCACACATTCCACAACCAGAGCCTGTACTAACAGTATCTGACAAGCCAGAAGAAACCCCACACAACTAACCTCACCACGTCAAGACCAGGATCTAAGCTAAGTCGGATTGATGAAGGTGATGAAATAAATGATGATTGATCAGTTAATGTACACTGACTCTATTTTATATCTCATTTTAATAAACTGTCTCAGATATTGTGTCACTCTATTGGTTTAATTCATCTATTGTTTGTTGAAGTGTATGAATTGACGATAACGCCGTAGGATGGTCAGTGCTGCTTCTTCGACTGTTATAGGAATAACTCCAAGATCTTCTAAACCTGGTAGATCTCCTGTAGGTTTCTCTGTGAGATGGAGCTGCTGTAGAGAGAGAGAGAGAAAGAGAGAGAAAGTTACTGCATAGTGGTAACTGGCTAACGGCCTACCCTAGTCAATATGTCTCTAGTGAGGTAAGGAATAAATGGTGATTGTTCCAGACACCAGGCAGCAAATCTGAAAACAAAGTTACACATATTATTGCTAAGGTAGCAATCACTTACCTGAACAATGGTCTTGGAGGATTGGTCGGTTTAAATTCTCTATGCATTACACGATAGAGATACTCTACTAGATCCAGTAAGAGATATTCTTTAGGTCTGTAGTAAAACAGACATTATTTATCAGGAGCTATAGTCTAACTGACTCCAGTATTATTAATCTTTATACAATATAAGAGGATACCCCCTTATTTCGGTGCAGATATCATGTTCTTGGGATATTATAGTGTCTATGTAGTGTATTTTCTCAACTAGACCTGTAGCTTAAATGGTATAGCATCCGATAAGTAATTGAAAGGTGCTAAGTTCAAATCCTGGGAAGTACTTTTTCACTAAAGTGAGCCATGATGTCTGAGGATTTGAACTATCCACCTGATTAATAATAATGTGTACCAAGAACATAATATCTACTATAGACTAGTACTATAGTCAAGGTTGTTGGATGATAATGGTTGCTTGCTGCTATGTTACCATGGCAATGTTGCTTGGTGATATATATATATATATGCTGTTGTTAAGGCGATGGTTACTTACCCCCACAAACTCATACAGCACCCCTCGAGTAGAAGGGTCTGAGATGATATTAACTACACCTTTAGCAATGTCTGTCACAGCTACAGGTAGCTTATAAGTTTGAAGACCTTGATATTGCATTGGTACAATTCCAAAGGGGAAGATCCTAAGACTTGCATAATAATTAAAATAACGATCTTCATGACCAAAAGTAGCTGCAGGTCTGATGATAGTAGCATCCGGAAAAGCATTTCTTACGGCAATTTCTCCTTCAGCCTAGAGAGTATTGTCATAGAGTAACATCATATGATATTATTAAAACCTTTGACTTGAGGAAACTTTGAAGGAGAGTCAGGATTTGCTCCGAGAGCTGAGAAATGAATGAGTCTTTTTACTCCAGCCTTCCTGCTAGCCTCAGCAATTACTTTAGCTCCTTCAACATGGACATCATGAAACTTGAAATTTCTATAGAGAGTATAAAGAGCAAATGGATAAATAGTTGAATAAATGGATCAATAGATGTGTTTAAATTGATAAGATCTTACTAACCTTGTTTCGTAGTCTCTACCAATAAGATTAATAACAACATTAGAGTACTCAACAGCTTTAGCAATAGACTCTGTATCTCTCAAATTATAACTCTATAAGAAAGAACAACAAGGAATATACAGGGACACCTTCTATATCAAGGACACCTTTACACTAAGGACAGTGTCCTATAGTGTCCACTATAAACTCACTGGAAAGATAACTTGTCCTAGATCACCCATTGGTCTTAGATGTCGATAATCATGTTCATCTCCTCGATATGGAGCTATAATTTGAGAACCTATCTGACCTTAAAAGTAGTGACATCATTATTAGGTCATCTTATTGTGGGCGTACCTAATCTGTTGGCTATGTAACGACCCAAAGAATCCTGTAGCTCCAAATATTGTCACGACACGCCACTAAATGAGGAACGTCCTCCTGTACCACGACGAGCATCAGAGCTTACCCATCTCTGAAATATAAAGCATTTAAATAGAATAAATCTATTATATTTTATATATATACTCACAGTTTGAAATGGGACTTGATTTTGAGCAGCTGTTAAACTCACCCTTGAACCTTCTAAAGTAAAAATGCTCTTAATAATGGTCATATAGTGGAACATCTTTATAGTGGACACTATCGGACACTGTTATTAGTATAGGGATATCCTCAATATAGAGGTTGATATACACAAGTATTAGTATGGGACTAGAACAAGTGTCTCAATGTGTATAATACACTAAAGTATTAGTATGGGACTAGAACAAGTGTCTTTAATATAGAAGGTGTCCTTTATAAAAGGTTCCATTGTACTTACCAGATGCTTTTAGCCATAGAGAAGATATTGATCTTATTTGTAACTGAGATACAGCAGCCATGACAATATGGGCGTGGTCCCCAAAACCAATATTTATTAAAGTTTAATTATAGGGGTTCTTCTCCACAACGTGTTACTACTAAAAATGGCAATGGATCGAATGATAAATTTGTATCCACTCTCTAATTATACATTCGGTACTAAAGACCCTCTTTATGAGAAAGATAGAACAGTGGAGTCACGTTTTTTAAGACTTAAGGAAGATTATGAGCAATCTGGAATGAGACGATCGGTTGATGGTGTTGTGTTAGTACATGAACACAACTTACCTCATGTATTACTGCTACAACTAGGTGTGTTAGTAGCATAATGTATATATATTTATTTAATGCATTTATTGTGGTTGTTTGCATTGTTTTACAGTGAAACAATGTTACTATTAATAGTAACAGTATATTGGCTGTAGCTATATTTAGATTTTGGATAGATTTGTTGATGATGTAATGATGTGCTCGGTTTTATTTCCCTTTAAAAAGTATTGCTCATGGTCCTGCATGGTACCTGCTTAGTATAGTGGGTTTATGATATAGAGACTTAATACTTTTATGGGAGATTAAATGTACAATGTACGTTTAACTATGGACACTCTATATATTGAGGACACTTGTTCTAGTCCTATACTAATACTTTAGTGTATTATACAACCTCTATATTGAGGACACTTGTTCTAGTCCCATACTAATACTTTAGTGTATTATAACCTCTATATTGAGGACACTTGTTCTAGTCCATACTAATACTTTAGTGTAGCACCCTCTATATTGAGGACACTTGTTCTAGTCCTATACTAATACTTTAGTGTATTAGAAAACCTCTATATTGAGGACACCTCTATACTAAGGACAGTGTCCCATAGTGTATCTACTATAGAGAAGTATCCTTGTACCCATTACTTGCATGTGCACCATACACTCTGAGCACGTAACTTAATAGGTCCTAGCCCAGCAGGAACGACATTTTTCAAGTTACCTTCTGGTGAGCTAGAACCTGGAGAGAGCGAGACTGAGGTGTCCAAAGAATCGTCAATGCTACCCTCGGAAAAGATGACACGCCTCGATCGAGTTGGGTAGTAGAAGATTTGGTAGCTAACTGGTGGCGTCCCAACTTTGAGTCTCCGCAATATCCTTATGTCCCAGCACATTGTACACATCCAAAGGTATTATATATTATAATAATGGGGCCAAACTGATGTAATGTTCTAATTATAGGAACATAAGAAATTATTTCTAGTTCAACTACCAGAGAAAACAATGTTTCATGTTCCAAGGAACTATAAACTGGTAGCTGCTCCATTGTTTGAAATATATGACAATGCTGCTGGATATGGACCTGTTATAGCTAGTTTTACCACAAAACTTGTCCAGATTTAATTTTATATATATATAATATGTATATTGTCAAAGATGACATCTTATCACATCACATATATCATTTGATGGCTCATATCTGTACATATTAACTGGGATATGTGCACAATATAGGTTAATACATTTATTGTAGGCAGTGTCTAATGTTGGTAATAGAACTCTGTCATTTTAATGGAATTTAATACTATATCCCAGACCCTATACCTCAAACATCGGAACTCTATATGTAGTAATTTCACATTAAAGTATTGTTCATTGCTGGTACTCGAGACACTGCCATTATTGTATAGCATTTATGCCTAAGGTCTTATAGGAATAATTAGGGGGTGTGGTTTCCTAAAGTATATACTGTATAAAGCTATATGACCAAAGCTGCACTGCCATGTGCTTTTAATATTATTCAATAGGTCATGTTTCTATTAACAATATTAACATGCTTTACTTATTAAATCAATAACTTGGTATATTAACAGTTTTAAAGTGTATATATGTAGCAGTAAGTAAGTAGGTAGCTTTCTACATTCATGGATTTTGCATCAGATAATCAATACATTTGCTCCATTCATCAATGGTGAAATCAGAAGCATTAGGACAATGGACTCCATTGATTATAAACATGGGTGTTCCAGTAATACCACGATGAGCAGCATACTTCCAAGCATAGCGAGATCTACGAACTATGACGTCATCATCAAATCCTTTTAACACACTGTATAGGGAACAGAGATGGAATGATTAATACAATCAAAAAGGACCTGTCCTAATTACAGGGGTTTTCCTCATTATTATAGAGAGGTTCTATAATGTTATCAGTCTTACGTTGATGAAGACACTTTTGTATTGGCTTCTGTGAAGAGTGCTATCTTCTGCTTAACTTGAGGCTCAGTTAAATCAACAGCACCTTCTAGAAATTCTATAAAGAAAAGAATAAAAATATTAATAGACAGTAATAATAAATATGAATGATCTTCACGATCTTGATCTTCAAATGCAGCATCAAGATAGTTTTCAAAGTTAAGATATGATATACATTTCTCACTACTTCTCCAGCTTGTTGCATAAAGTAAGCATTGTGATGATATCTGTATGGATGGATAGATGGATGAATGGATGCATAAATAAATAGATAGATAGATGAATGAATAGATGAATGGATGGATGTAGTTATCATGAATTTATTAAACTCACGGTAGTGGGAATATATGGACCAATATTTTAACAGGTTTTCCAGTATAAGCTGTACGTACCTGTAAATATATATTATATTCAAAGAACAAATTATTAATAGTATATAATAAGAGAATACCTGTTTTAATGTGGGATAATTGGCTTTAGAACCATCACACAAGCTATATCATAAGATATACACTATAAGATGAGGCTACTTGTAGACTTACTGATCATAAAATGCTTCCACAAACTACTTCTGGCTCTCCTGTAGAAGACTGAAACACATATCCTGAAATAAAAGAATATAACATTAAAGTAGGGCCATCTACCTAAAGTGAACCTCTCATATAGTATATTATATTGGTCATTTATTGCTATATATTGAGGACACCTCTAAACTAAGAAAAGGTATTATATATATTCACAATAAGAGGTTGAATTGACTTCTCTGGACTATTTATTATATTACTGATCCATTCAGCAGTGAAGTGGACAACTACCTGGAGGTCGTGAAGGAATTGGTGTTTGAGAAAGAACCAGACCAGTAAAACAAAGAGTCAAAAACAACTTGAGTAAGGCCATGATACCTCAGAAATACTGACAAGTAGTAAGCCCTCACATGTACTTGTTAATTTAATGAAGCACTTTTGTGAACTTTGGTAACTTATAAATGCATTTCCATAACCAATGAATTTATTATAACAGTTTTAAAGTGTATATATATAGCAGTAAGTATTGTAACAAGTAGCTTTCTACATTCATGGATTTTGCATCAGATTATCAATACATTTGGTCCATTCATCAATGGTGAAATCAGAAGCATCAGGATAATGGACTCCATTGATTATAAATTGAGGTGTGCCAGTAATACCACGATGAGCAGCATACTTCCAAGCATAGCGAGATCTACGAACTATGACACCATCATCAAATCCTTTTAACACACTATAGGGAACAGAGATGGAATGATTAATACAATCAAAAAGGGGCTTGTCCTAATTAAAGGGGCTTCCTCATTATTATAGAGAGGTTCTGTTATGTTATCAGTCTTACGTTGATGAAGACACTTCTGTATTGGCTTCTGTAAAGAGTGCTATCTTCTGCTTAACTAGAGGCTCAGTTAAATCAACAGCACCTTCTAGAAATTCTATAAAGAAAAGAATAAAATATATTAATAGACAATAATGAATGGTCTCACGATCTTGATCTTCAAATGCAGCATCAAGATAGTTTTCAAAGTTAAGATATGATATATTTCTCACTACTTCTCCAGCTTGTTGCATAAAATAAGCATTGTGATGATATCTGTATGGATGGATAGATGGATGAATGGATGTAGTTATTATGAATTTAAACTCACGGTAGTGGGAATATATGAATCAATATTTTAACAGGTTTTCCAGTATAAGCTGTACGTACCTGTAAATATATATTATATTCAAAGAACAAGCTATTAATAGTATATAACGAGACAATACCTGTATTAATGTGGGATAATTGGCTTTAGAGTCATCACACAAGCTATATCATAAGATATATATTATAGGACGAGGGTACTTGTAGACTTACTGATCATAAAATGCTTTCCACAACTACTTCTGGCTCTCCTGTAGAAGACTGAAACACATATCCTGAAGTAAAAGAAATATAATATTAAAGTATGGAGATCTGTCTAAAGTGAAACCTCTCATATAGAATACTATATTGGTTCATTTATTGCTATATATTGAGGACACCTCTAAACTAAGAAAAGGTATTATATTATTTTTACAACTAAAGAGATTGTCTCTGGACTATTATTATATTATTGATCCACTAAGCAGTGAAGTGGACAACTAACCTGGAGGTCGTGTAGGAATTGGTGTTTGAGAAAGAACCAGACCAGTAAAACAAAGAGTCAAAAGTAAGTTGAGTAAGGCCATGATACCTCAGAAATGCTGACAAGTAGTAAACTCTCACAAGTACTTGTTAATTTAATGAAGCACTTTTGTGAACTTTGGTAAACTTATAAATACATTTCTATAACCAATGAATCTTATCAAGTGAAACATGTGAGTGATGACCTTTATAATAATAATATTCATCATTTATTTCTGTCTACAATTTCATTTGCTAAATTGTATAATTGATTTCTTTCAGGACTGACTGTGAACTGGTTTAAAAATCCTATAGATTTACTGGAATATTCTTGAGCTAAATTTAAACTCTCTTTAATAGCTGAACTCTAAATAAAGAAGGACAAAAAAGACTATTAGAACCTCTTTTAAGGATACCCTCTTTCACTTGTTCTAGTCCCATACTAATACTTTAGTGTATTATATAACCTCTATATTAAAGACACTTGTTCTAGTCCCATACTAATACATTAGTGTATTATACAACATCTATATTGAGGACACTTGTTCTAGTCCCATACTACTACTTTAGTGTATTATACACTCTATATTGAGGACACTTGTTCTAGTCCCATACTAATACTTTAGTGTATTATACTCCTCTATATTGAGGACACTTGTTCTAGTCCCATACAATACTTTAGTGTATTATACAACCTCTATATTGAGGAGACCTCTATACTAAGGACTGCATCCCATAATATTCACTATAAAGATGCTGGTACATTATAACTGCTGACACAGCCTTTTCAACATCTCCTGGTCTTTAACTGCCTCCTCATTAATTTATACAGCTCTGGTACCTATAATACAATATATCTCCATTACTAATGACATATGGTTGTCATGACAACCTCTTTAGCAGCAAATAGAACAGGTGCAGTACTTAATCCTAGTTTCAGGTCAACAGAAACTGGGTTTTCCAAACTCGGACTCTGTAGCTTGAAAATCTAATACATCATCGATAATCTATAAGATATATTGAACAAAGTACTATTAAAACCAGTTTTTATAACCTGAAAAGCAAGTCCTGCATTTTTGCCATATTGAAAAGCAGCTTGGCAATATTCTTCAGAGAGGTTACTCAACACAGCTACCTTAAGTACATGTACAAGTCATAATATGTTAGTGAGTTAACACGATATGGTCCTTACAGCTTGACATGAGTATGCCATTAAACTTGCAGTCTTTTTAAAGGTTTTGTGAATATATTGCTCAAAAAGTGTTTCAGCATCACCACTTGTATTATTTAGCTGCATAACTTCACCTGTTGTATTGAGATTAACTTACTTTCTCTCTTTCTCTCTCACCTCGTACTAAATCTTCTATCACAGTAGCTACAATATCAATGACTTGTGCATTACCGAGTGATGCCAGACATCTTGATGCTTCAGCTAAAATAAAGTTACCAGCCATTACAGCCTATATAAAGATTCTTTTATATATACAATATCTTTCAAATATTGCGAACTTTTCTTTCTCCCCATATTTATTAACAGAGGGTTTTCCCCTTCTAGTATCAGCACCATCAATGATGTCATCATGAATAAGACTGGCTGTGTGAATCATTTCGGTTACCATGGCAATCGTCTGCTGAGGCAGACTGATAAATTGCCTATAAAATAATCTAATAGTTATTTATTAATCACATGACTGTCATGTGACCTGTGTTGCCGAGTATAGTTGCAAGTAGCTGCCATTAACAATACCATTGTAGGTCGGATTGCTTTGCCACTACCATCAAAGAGATACCGACTACATTCCTGCAATTCTTGACTCTCTGAAACCAACTCCTACGGACAAAATGAAGAACAAAGTATTGATCCATTAGCCAATGTATAAATCTATTGATCCATTCATTATCAATACATCCATTGACTCATCTATCCATTTGTCCATATGTCATACTTTATGAATAAGAGCTGGTAATTGTTGGAGGCTCTCAGTAACTTCAGGACACACAGCATCCAATGATATCCATCTCCTAGTACATTTGACAAAGTAATATGCAATTTTTCTGCTAAATGTAGCCATGTGGGTGGGCGTGGCTCATAAATTTTCACTTAATTAATTATAGCCACATCCCCTCTGGAACAATGGAGTACCTTTATCGTCTCCCTTTTTATTTTTTACAAGCTCCTCAAGTTCGAGTTAAGAAAACCATCATTTATAAAAGCCCCATCAGCAACTGTAGTATTTGGTATCATCTTGTTATCCTATTTTCTGGTAACTGGTGGAGTTATTTATGATGTCATTGTAGAACCACCTTCAATTGGTTCAACTACAGATGAATTTGGTCATAGCAAACCTGTAGCCTTTATGCAAGTTAATATATAGTATTGTATTCTAATGTAATGTTCTGTCTCTCTCTCTCTCTTAGTATCGAGTTAATGGGCAATATATTATGGAGGGTTTAGCGTCCAGTTTCTTGTTCACTCTTGGAGGTCTCGGTTTATTGTTTTAGAACGAGGCAATTCTCCTGGTCTATCTCGATTTAATCGGATTATGTTATTGGGCTTTGGATTTTTCAGTGTTATCACATCGTTCTTCGCTTGTCGAGTCTTTATGACTATGAAATTACCGTGAGTTTGCCCCTATTTATTTTAATAATTAATTATTTTATTATCATTATTTAGGGTTATTTGAGGTGATACATGTGTTACCATGGCAACAATAACTTACTTTCTTTGTACATTTTATGAATAATAAAGTTATGTTACATGTGGTCTTTTAAGTTTACGGACGTATACGGAAACATTCTGAAATTTGTATGGAAATGAAATTGTACTAAAATTAATTAAATATTCCGTATACTTAATGGGTGTCGTCTTTTATTGATTGGTCAGTTTTGAAACTACTGGCTCCAAATTTGAGTGTGAAAAACCAGAGATTATGAAGACCTTCTTCTTTTCTGTCTTCTATCTTCATATAACTTTAGCTTGGTGGCCATTTAGCGAGGACTCTGATAATGATGATGATACAACTAACGAGAAAACACCACAAAACAATGGAGTTCTTGTCCCTTTTGAAATAGCATCAGCTGAGCAGAAGTTCTTACAGGAAGCCAAGCAGTTACTGGACTTATCCCCTTTAGATCAATGTCAACATAAGGTCAGTAATAACGTATTATAGGTAGTATTGGGTATATGAGTACTAATATGATGGAGACTGGTCAGTGACTATTAGAATATATTTTTTACAGGTTATTCATGCTCTACGTAAGTCTTGTAGTGAAATGAGTGAAGAAGAATTAGCAAAGATGAGTGTTCAGTTATTGAATTGTCAGTCTGAGGCTGAAGGACGTAAAGTGTTCCCTTGTACAGTGATATGGTACGTGAGTAATGAGGACATGGAACATCTCTCTCTCTCTCTCTCTCCCCCCCCCCTCTTCTTTCTCTCTCTCTCTAGACTGTAGCAGAGTGTACAGGACCCATGGATGCTCACATGTGGAATGCCTACCATATCATAGTAATAGAGCTAGATCAGTGTGTTATGCTACTCGACAACAACAATTTCGACATCAACAGGAAGTTTCTGTGTAACCAGCTCTCTCACTCAACATTACAACAAATCAAAGCAATGGAAGTTCTAGCATCAAATCACGAGCAGGTACAGCAACTTATGAAGTAATGGAACCTTTCACAAAGGACACTTGTTCTAGTCCCATACTAATACTTTAGTGTATTATACCACCTCTATATTGAGGACACTTGTTCTAGTCCCATACTAATACTTTAGTGTATTATACAACCTCTATATTGAGGACACTTGTTCTAGTCCCATACTAATACTTTTAGTGTATTATATAACCTCTATATTAAGGACACTTGTTCTAGTCCCATACTAATACTTTAGTGTATTATACAACCTCTATATTGAGGACACTTGTTCTAGTCCCATACTAATACTTTAGTGTATTATATAACCTCTATATTGAGGACACCTCTATACTAAGGACAGTTTCTAAGCTTGTAAAGTGTCTACTATTAAGAAAGAATTAACTATCTCTATAATGTTAAATGTATTTTTCACATATAGATAAGACGTTTTACTAATGAGAGTCTTGAAGAAGTTAAGAGAGAACAGTGGGGGGTTGGTAAGATGTAGAAAGATCTTCTCCAGCGACAGACAAAACTATCTACTTCACAAGAGGCACTTGAAGAATCTATTCATGAAAATATTGATCACCTTACTGTAGAACGTTCTCTGATACAAAGAAGTCAACAACAATTGAAGAACATGACAGATAATATCAGACAACAACTTGGTAAGTGAACTATATGTTATCTAAGCTTCATTGCTGGTAGAAATACTTTATAAATATTTATTTTATTGTTGTAGAAATAGCTCGAGAGATGTTGGCATCTCAGGATAAAAATCGTCAAGAATCTCAACAGAGAATGAAAGAGGAGTTGGATCAGTTGAGTGAGAATGTTAGAAAAGTTTGGAAGAGAATAGGTAAGTCGTATGTACTGGTATATAGCAGGTTTGTGTGTACCTCATACTATGAATATTATTATAATAATATAACTTGCAAAAGAACTTACTAATGTACTCTCCTATACATCAAAGGTATAAAAATGATTGTAATAATTTTTGGCTTTAGTGACCTTTTTTGTTTTCCTATAAGTACATGTGTTCTCTCTTTGTCCTCCGAGGGAGACAATCATATGTGTCACTCTGTGTGCCCTCTAAGAGAGAAAACCATGTGTGTCCTTTGTGGTTTTTAAAGACAAATCCATTGTCTCTCTCTCTCATTCAAATATACACTTGTTCTCTAAGAGGAATGCATTCATTCACTATGAGATGTCTTATATTAAATATACTCTCTATTTTATTTATAGTAACTTTATCTCTTATACAGATAACAGTACTAATGATCTACTAATACTTCTAAATGAAATAAGTGGACAATATGAAGATACAATATCAAATCTTAAAACTATCAACAATACTGTAGCACATGTTCTCTCTTTATTGGACACTATGAACAGTGCTGTTAGCGTACAACTTGGCTGGGTTATGGAGAAAGTAGGCGGAGCTCAGGACGGTCTTCGTACACTGACAACTACAGCTAGCCATTTTCTTTTCTTGTTGATATCCTGTCTAATATTGTTGTTTCTAAAAGCACCTTGGCTGTCTAGACTAGCTCTACTAATATTAGTGTTGGGGAATTTGTTAACTGAACTAAAGTTTCTTTATAGTTTTTAGTCTGGTCCAGTTAGCCGGGATACTATTAACTATATTACTAGGTAAGTACTCATATAATATAATACTGAGGTTATTTAACAGTAGAGTAAGTTCCTTTAATATAAATGTTATTAGCCTAATCAAGAGTGTCCTTTATAAAAGGCTTTAGTGTTGCCTGTGGCTGTCATAGTTGGACACTATTGAATTATATTATCCTAATTACAGGGATATCCTCATTTCAGAGGTTTATTAATACTACAAAGGACACTGCATATACCTCATATTGTTAATAATGAGGTTACATAATATAGGCCCCTATAATCATTTCATTAATGATATTGACACAACTTTTCATTAATATAATTCATTTTCAATTGTTAGGTGACTGGGGCAAGCAGTGGTATGGTCACTTCAAACAAACCAACACAGCTAGACCTTTATCTCTCTCTACCAAACCTCGTACTATCTCTCCTGTTCCAACATTGACCACTAACAATAGTCAGGAAGTATCTGATGATGAATTAGATGATCTTTACAAAGATATTACATCAATGGAGGCTACATTCCAAAGTTTCCACCCCTTCAACACCTATTCCCACGTCTACTCTTACTCCTCATAAAGACCACACCCCCAATAGTACCTCTTCTAGTTTCCTAGGTAACCAAAAGTGTGCTGCAATGACTCGTAATGGTCTGCCTTGTCGCCTCAATGCTAATGTAAATTCGCCTTATTGTCATCGTCATGGAAGAAATAATTTTTAAAATCAACTCAACGTTGTATAATTAGAAACATTGTGTTATCAGTATTAGAGGTTAAAAACTAACTTCTCTAAAATACTGATATATTGTGTACATTATTGAGAATTAGAACTTAAGTTTTTGTAAAAATTGTTTTGTAACTAAATATTTATAGTTTACTTGGTGGTAGTGTTTCTTTCCATCCACACAACATGTCAGCTACAACATGTAGTCTGTCTTGTCCCCATATTGGACGACTACCATTGACTTGAAATGTTGGGACACCACATGCTCCTTCATCCTCAGCTCTTAAAAGAGAAGAGAGAAGAATTATTTCTCTTACTTTTTATCTACATGTTCTTTGTATATGTGTGTGTCTTCTTTTTCTCTCCTTTAATATCCATCTCCTCTGTTGCTATGATTACTGTTGCCATGGTTACTTACTTCTTTGTGTTAGCTGTTAGCTGATCCTTTTATAGATTGTGTATTTGCTTTCTCTATTAATTCAGTACTAGGAAATCCATGAGATGTCAGAACATTTTTTAACACCTAAAAAGAAGCAACAAGGATTGTATTAAAGGTAAGTAAATCTAAAATTTTATAATAAGTATTTAAAATTTTTTATCAGAATTTCTTTACCTCAGGATCACCAATATTCTTATTTTCTTCCCATGCTGCTCGATCTTAAAAAAGTAATGTTATTACCTCATACTTAAAGGCCTAAGAAACTTACATAATATCTTTATCAGTTTAGGGTCACAGCCTGAAGCTAATGTCACTCGTAGTGGTAGCACTGTTCGTATTGGGAAGCTTTCAGGCCATTGAATAGGCCTCTTAGCAACTTCATTAGCAAAATGACTTAATTCCCAAGACAAATATTGGCGTTTTGCTTCAGCAAACACTGCCCAGGTATCTAATAATACAACAAGGTAGTTGTATATAGTAGGTAATAATATATGTACTTGTGGAGTGCCAATGTTTTTAAACAAGGCTCCCAGGAGGATAGGTACATATTGAACTCGAACAGATACTGGAGACACACTTTGTATTGTGCTTTCGAGCAACTCATTGCCTATGAAACTCCATGGACTAGAATAGTCAAAGTAGAAGGTTAGATCTGCTTGGCCACCCTGAGTGTGTGTGTGTGTGAGAGAGAGAGAGAGAGAGAGATGATCATCTCTCCTAGTGAACTTACTTGAGGAGGTGGTGTAGCTAGTCTCTCAGGTAGAGCATCTTTCCTACCCAACATTCTCTCTACTAAAAACAGCCGATCAACTCCCCAAAATAACTGATTATTAACATAAAAACTATAAAAAAATTATAAAAATTAAAAGGAAAAAATTATTTACCCTGGAACTCCAAATGCTCCTCTATTTCCAGCCTCTTCAGTATTATTCTTAAGTAATTGTGAACAACCAGAGTTAGTAGCCATTTTAACAACATCAAGACCTTTTATGACTGTATCAACAACAGCCTGTATTTCATCATGTTCTTCCATATCTCTGCCTTCTTGCCAATAAGCCTAATGTCCCAAAGTGTTCAATATATTGCACGTTAAGTAGAGTAACTGACTTTATAGAATGCTTTTGATAATGTTATTCTTGTTTCCTGGTCATCGATACCAGCTAGTATTCTCATTGCATGGAGTGTCTTTTGTGGGTGGTGATGTGGAGTATTAAAGGGGACACCATAACGATAGGCCTGTCTCTCAAAATCTAAAAAGGGGAACAGGTACTCATCACCATTATGAGAACAAGAGGAACATTCCATAAAGGACATACTCTATACATAGGATACTTGTTCTAGTCCTGGTATTATACAAGGACACCTCTGTACTACAAACAAGGTCCTAAAGTATCTTGCTGTCCAATATAGACTCTCCTAGTCACTATACCTTCATTGACAATTATCACTTTTGCTGCAGCCATTACGTCCATTGCAGAGCCATCTTTTCCTTGAGGAGCATCTACAACTTTATATAAACCACCTACATAGGAATAGTCCAATAAAACTAGTTGAACTCTGTCTCCCATCACTTCAGTCCTCACATTTAACTTACTTAACTTCAAGTCCTATCAAGTACTTAAGCTACCATGCTACAACTCCTCCCTTACTTACCCAGCAGTACTGGTCTCCAATGTACTTTACCTCCAGCTCTGGAGACTGCAGCTTCAACTATATGACTAGCCATATAGGCAAAAGGACAGACTATATCATAATAAAAGATAACAGCCATTTTTACTTGTTAGTAAGTGGGTGGGGCTGATAGCTACACGTGGAGTGATTAGATGGAACTAGATTTTAGGTAAAATGTGTATATAGCATTATATTAGAATAATCTCCCTTTCTTTAAGGTTATTGTTTCCTGATGATTTCCTGACAGGACTACTGGTTAGTGTATTAGGTCTATAAACATTTGTACATATGACCCTTAGGATGAAGGTCTCAGAGAAGATGGGCGGAGAATTGATCAAGCTAGGACAGCCACTATTAATACAGGTATGGTTATATCTTGGAAGATGTATATAGAGGTTGTATAATACACTAAATTATTAGTATGGGACTAGAACAAGTGTCCTCAATATAGAGGTCGTATAATACACTAAAGTATTAGTATGGGACTAGAACAAGTGTCCTCAATATAGAGGTTGTATAATACACTAAAGTATTAGTATGGGACTAGAACAAGTGTCCTCAATATAGAGGTTGTATAATACACTAAAGTATTGGTATGGGACTAGAACAAGTGTCCTCAATATAGAGGTTGTATAATACACTAAAGTATTAGTATGGGACTAGAACAAGTATCTTTAATATAAAGGATGTCATTAATTCATATTGTCCTAATAAGTGGTTCTATTATATCATATTTTAGGATCCATTAGTACTGCTAATGGTTCATCTTTAGTCAAGATAGGTAATACTTGTGCTATGTGCGGTATTCAAGCAGTTAAGTAATATTTCATTAGTTTAATTAATTATAATTGATGACAGGAGCTCTGTAATCCACCTCAAATGTCACCTAATGAAGGATATATAGGTAACTTATGTATTAAGTGTGTATATTATATAATTCTTTATAGTTTTAAATGTTGATTATTCTCTGTTGCTACTGGAGGTAAAGTAATAAAAGAAATGTCTTCCACTTTTGTTTCTCAAACAATACAAGATATATTATTGAGGTAGAAATAATAGATCATTAATATAATTGTATAATATAATGGAATATATTATAAGAAAGTACTTGATTGTTAAATTGTTTTATTTGATGTATATATATATATATACATATATATATATATACATATATATATATATATATATACTGAAGTATCTAAGTCTGTTAAAGAGTGCTCAATATCGTTTAGACAGAGCAGGTTAGAACAGAATTAAAGGACAAAGAACAGAGCTCTCGCTATGTTGCTGTTACTCTGAGTTTCACGCGTTATGCGATCGTCAGACAGTGTGAAACTCGGAGTAACAGCAACATAGCGAGAGTTCTGTTCTTTTGTCCTTTAATTTCTATATATATATATATATATATATATATATATAATGCTCTGTAGTGGTTTTAATAGTTTTCAATAGGTCTGTAATGTTTTGTAATAGTCTGTAATGTGTATATATGACATGACTTTCAACAAGGAACCACTTCTGGGTAAACAATACATTTATAACCTTATTAGTGAAAAGGGACCATTGTTAAAGCATATACTTGTTATGAATAGTTGTATATATTCACCAACTGTATGTATACAAAACCTGTTTATTGAGATGTTTTAGCAATAGTCCCTTTTCACAGATCAGGTCACACATACACATATATATATATATAATATATGTTAATATTATTTTATTTTCATAATGTATTATGACAACTAATATAGTCTATTAATACATCTTTACCATTTAATAACAATTAAAGTTAATATTAATGATATTAGTTATATACTTCATTTAGTTCTAAATTCATTGATCTACATCAACTCTGTATACTAGAAGGACAGGTATATATATTATATATATATATTATTGTTATATGAGAACTCTATATTATAGCTTTGTTGGGTATTGTATATTGATGTCATTCTACTAAGTATAGATGGACCTCCTTTAGATGTTTGTCTACTAGCTATTGTAGCTGGTTTAAAAGATGGTTAGTTATTATATATATCTATTATCTGGACATTGGTTGGTTTAATTTGATTGATCTAACAATAGGGGCATACTCTTTTCATTGGGTACAGTACATAATATAACCATTTATACCTGAAAATATTGGGAGTGGTTGTTAATATACTAAAGTATTAGTATGGGACTAGAACAAGTGTCCTCAATATAGAGGTTATATAATACACTAAAGTATTAGTATGGGACTAGAACAAGTGTCCTCAATATAGAGGTTATATAATACACTAAAGTATTAGTATGGGACTAGAACAAGTGTCCTCAATATAGAGGTTGTATAATACACTAAAGTATTAGTATGGGACTAGAACAAGTGTCCTCAATATAGAGGGTGTCCATTATAGGAGGTTCCACATTATTACATGATATTTATTTTTAGTCAAGTTACCAACCGTTACTATTGAGTCAGAAAGTCCAGTGGTTTCCATGGCAACACAAACTCCACTACATTGCGGTTCACTACCTGTATCAGTCTCGTTTGCCATTCATCATAAGTGGGTGTGGTTACATTAGTAATTATGATATGATATTGTCCTCTAGATGGTCTAGTCTCCTTGATCCTACAGGAGGTGAGATGTCATTATGTTCTGGTTTAGTGAGTATTGTTGTCACTGACAACAATATGTTAGCTGGTGTGTAAAACTAGGTAAGCCACATTCACTGACACACTAACTCTTTTAACTTCTGAATCTATCAGTGCAATAGTTCATGATAATATAATATTATGTAACAATAACAATATTATGTCATAACTAACTAATGTTGTCTATTGTAATCTTTTGTTAATACTAGTATTAATAACTATTTCATTCATTTGGTTAGTATTATATTATTAATTATTTCTATTATATTAGGGGGGCATAGCATTAAATTATGAAGAGATAGAGAAATGTATTAAGATATCAAAGAAACAAGGCAAAGATCTCAGTAAACTAATCACAAACAACAATTAATAATATAATAAATTAACTATTATTATTCCAGTATATAATTATTAGTATGACCCTGTACTTCAAATAGTCTCTAATAACAGACAATACTATCATTACTTGTTGTAACTATAATAAAACATGATGAATACAATGTGGACTATAGTCTGATATGACCAGCTCTTTTTATAGAGAGGAACACTCCATGTGACCTGTTAATGGTAAGTTATTGTTTAATGATTCTTTTTAATTCTAGTTGTCTTTAATATCATCAAATGTTGGTTTATAATCCTGGAAGAGAATGTCAGCAAAGACTGCTATGCAACATCCTTATTTCAGTGATTTAGACAAGTCAGGTCTACCTGATACAGTACAATCTTAAGAACATATTATAACATTAATATTTTTGTATCATTAACTGTATACTGTATTAACACACACATCTGAATGGAATAACTTATAATAACTTATATAGTCTAAGATCGCTGTTTTATGATGGAACTTGTAAGTATTCAATTTAAAAATAACAGAACTCATTATTAAGTGTGTGCCTATTTTAAAAGAAAAGCTGGCTACATCTAGATCAGGTTTGACTACATTATTATAGTAATTATGTATTGTTATGTGTGTGTGTGTCATGTTCTACAGATTATTATGTACCTAAAAAGAGGCAATTACACTCCACACATATAGTGGGTGACTACCTCTACATGTGGGGTGGTAGTATAGATGGTCTCCCTAGAGTACATGATAATGAAGTCAAACAAAAGATGATCTCTGTTATTCAATTATTCCACTTACCAACTGGTTGGTGGGAGCAAAAGACCTACTAATGGAAGACCTCCACTGGGTGTCATTGGCTATGCCTCCACTGTTATCAGTAACAATATCTACTATTTTGGAGGCTATTGTAATCATGGCCAGTGTCGTCACAATAGTCTGAATTCATTAATAACAGATTCACTTACATGGAATGAACTGTTCCCAACTAATCCAAGTATGGGTCCAATGATGAAGTCACACTGTGAGATGATATCACTTACATTCAATGAAGTGGATTATCTAATGGTAGTTGGTGGTGTTGGTCCACGTCCCACCTCTCCACAATCTGGTGGTCAATGTAGTGTCAGTATTTATGGTGGTAATGTTCATACAAATGAACACCACTATTATCAGTTATCCAGTGGTAAGAAGATCAATATATCATGTTATCAATACATTATATATCAAGTACAATTTTATAACACTTTGTATTTCAGGTCAGTGGATACTGCCAGAAATCAGTGGAGAATGTCCACCTCCTTGTAGTAGCTTCACTCTTACATCACTACCAAATAACAGAGCTCTGTTATTTGGTGGTAATACTCCTAATGATTCTATTAACACGTGTATATTGCTCAGTGTACAAAGACTGCAGTGGTGAGTACAACCTTGAATATGGACACCCTTTGAATAGTAGCCTCCCTTTTGTATATCAGTGAAATTAATGATGACTTTGAATAAATGCTGAAATGACTGCTTAACAAAATGGGCAATTACAAATTTGTTCTGTCTAAAAGCAAATAACAAAAAAAGAAATTAAAAAAATCTTTTATTAGTCATGAGTAGCCATAATTTGAGTAATTCCTTAAGCATTGGAGTTCACAAGGAGACAGTATTAATTACTGTTATGTTAATTGTATAATATGTTAACTTGAATATTATCTACCCAGCACTGGGAGAAGATAAGTGAACCACTTCCTAAATCTGTGAATTGGCCTCAGAGTAGATATGATCATGCCACCACTATTATCAGTGACCTACATGTGATGATGGTGGGTGGATATGCTGATACTACTGCTGACAGCTGGTTATTTAACATTGATACAAAAACATGGACAAAGGTTAGTTACTGGTTATCTTCTGACCTAATACTAACACAAAGTGAGTTAATTATCTATAGCATGAGGGGATATAATAAAGTGTGACTATTAGAAGTTTGACCCCTGAAGTTAACCCTCATCTATAGCCAATTTATAATTAATAATAGTTATTGTTTTTATAACCTGGTTTTATACCTGTAGTCCTGACACTATAGTATGTTAACATTTATGATAGTATAGTCTATTGATATATCTGATTGTTTATAGTTATAATTCAGTTATTAAAGACTGTACATAAGTACTTATGTTCATGTTTTAAAGTATTGTAACATGTCAAACTCTACCAGTTCATACAAAGTTATAGTCTGTTACTAGAGTACATGTATCCACTGATGTTTACATGTATAATGACTAGTTTTGTAGTAATATCATAATAATCATTATTATAATGTCATATAGTACACTATATTCCATCTTATAGCTCAATATACCAGAGTCAGTGACTATAAGATGGAGCCACTCCCTCTCATTATGGAATGTGTCACTACCACTGTATGGGTAATACAATTGGTGGATATTGTAATGGTAAACTCAATGATACTACAGTGATAGAACTTAGTAAGTACTGTCTATTGATGATAGTATTTGTTATATAGTACACACACACACATTATCAGTATTATCACAGTATGATATAGGAGTATTGACACACTAACTGTTTATATTACAAACTAGTCTATCATAACTCAATACTATTGTAACATACTATATCTCTCACTGTAGTATGTAATGATGACCAGTGGACTGTAGGAGATGTAATAACTAACCTGACATCTACTGAAGAATATCAACTTAAGCTACGACAGAAGAGACGAGAGATATCTGTACAACCTGCAAGGAGACATGGACAACCTCAACTTACTGTACAAACTGTTAGACGTCGACCTTCTTTCCGTCATCAAAAGTTACAAGATAAAGATAGAGAAATTCAACGTTTAACACAACACACTTGAAGTTACCAACAAAGAGCTACAAGATACCAAACAACAGCAGATAGATATGACACGAACTCTTGAAGAGAAACTTCAGATAAAAGAAAGACAATTGCAGCAACTACGTCAAGAACTTCAAATTAGAAATCAATTTGTTATAGAGTTGCAACAAACTCAAGCTATACTTCAACATGAGCTAGAAGACAGTCTAGAGAGAGAAAGCGGTCTACAAGAGGGCTTTGAGACAAACGAAAGACAATTACTTCAACTACATACAGAATTTCAAGAGAAACAACAAAACTCAAGCTACTCTTAAACGTGAGCACAAAAAATAGAGAAAGGTTACTTCAAGAAAAAACTACAAGATAGTGAAGAGAGAGAAAGAGCACTACGTCAAGAGCATGATGACTTCGCCGAGAACATGATGATTATCGTCAACAACATGATAATATTGAAACAAGATCTTCATTGAACACACCTCAAGAGTCAACCTCTGTCTTCAACAGCACAACATACTATACACTCTACAAACAACAAGTTCAACAGTTACAAGAACAGTCTCACTGGGTAGTGAGAAAGGAGGAGATTGAGAGGGACTGAGAAGGTTCTCGGCAAAGGAGGTTGGGGAGAGAAGTTAAGGTGGCCAAATTTCGTGGCCTTAGAGTAGCTGCCAAATATCTTCATGAAGTTATCCTGTCACCATATAAACATATCTGTTTTTACAAGAGAAATGGAGATTGCTGCTCAAGTACGCATCCTAATCTCCTCCAGTTCATAGGAGCCACTAAAGTGGATGTCATCATCCTATCAGAACTAATGCCAACTAGCCTTCCGTAAAGAATTGAGAAATCTCCACTAAAACGACCTCAAATTATCAAGATTGCCCAAGACATATCTGCTGCTCTAAACTATCTTCATCTCTGGGAACCACCACCCTATACTAAATCGTGATGTTAGTAGTCCTAATGTCCTCCTGGAACCATCTGGTCATGGAATGTGGAAAGCTAAACTCTCTGATTTTGCTCTGCTAATCTTGTTCAAAAGTATCTCAGCTAATAGCATAGCTCCTGGTAATCCTTTTTTACTCGCACCAGAAGCACCATTTCCAGATCAACATTCTCCAGCAATGGATGTCTTTAGTTTTGGTGTCCTACTTATGGAGATGATCCTGTGTCAACCTCCTGCTGCTAAAACAGTAGAGAAAATAACTCAATCAAAGACTATCCGTGGCAGCTATGAAATGTCTCATTCAAAGGTGTATCTCTCATGAGAGTCAAGTTCGTCCTCAATTGTTTCAAGTACTTACTGACCTTGAAGATATGTAGTTCTATATTATACATGTAAGTAGTTCATTTAGTATAATCCTCCTATAATGTATTATGACTATTATATTATTTAGTATTTGTATATTCCTGTTGTGGTATGTGACTAGAATTATTTTTAGTATAGTGCATTACCATATATGGACATTGTGAATATAATTAGTAGTACTTATGAATAATGTGTGATATTTTCCATTTTATTAATTTTATATTAACAAGTTATTATTAATAATATAATAAAATTGATCCTTTAAAATGGATCCACCTCTTATTACATTTATAAAGATGTGGTGTGACATGTTTGTAGTAACTTCAAACAAGATGGTTAGTTGTTATATATATCATAGAATATCTCTTCTCCTGTACACTGGTGGGTCTAGTTTGACTAGGTAGACACCTGTTCTTTCATACGATTACAGTACATATTACAACCCTTTTGATATTGGACACTGTGGACAATGTCCTTATAATAGAGGGCGGGGTCATCAATATAGAGGTGATCTTATGGAATATTATGTAACAAACAACATCATATCATAACTCAATTCGGGTGGTTATTGTATTTATTTTATAACTAGCATTAATTGAAAGGTTTCACCTGTACAGTACAGTCTTAAAAAATTTATAACATTAATATTTTATTTCTTAAGTATACGATTAAACACACTAAACATTGAATGGAAAGTTAATAATTGTTAGTCTAAGTTACTTTTTTAGATGGATTTAAGTTAATTAAAAAAAGAACTCATTATTAAAGGGCTTTATCGGAAAGGTACCTGCAGGTTTGACTACATTATATAAAAGTTCTTTGTTTTGTGGTGTTTGGTCTGTTTACAGATATTAGTCCACAAAGAGGTCAGATCAAACATATGTGGGTATACTTACCGTTTTTAAAGGTAAACATAGACAATGGAGTAATCTGAAAAAAAGGGGTGGTATTTATTCATGTTCTGTTTACGAATTAAGAAAGTGAAATTGAGAGCTGATCGGTTGATAATAATAATTTTTGTTATTTGTTTGTGTGTTTGTTTGT